>NW_016107351.1:7802257-7944037 GCF_001604975.1 Cebus imitator | reverse complement strand
AACATGCGGTGTTTGATCTTCTGCTCCTCTGTCAGTTTGCTGAGAATGATGGTTTCCAGGTTCATCCATGTCCCCACAAAGGACCCAAACTCATTTGACTTGGATTATTTTTATAAAAATCTGTGCTATTTCACATTTAGTTCTGTAAGTTTTGTAACTTTGTTCTCTAGTAACTTTTAAAATTCTCTTTCTACTGGTGTTTGCTAAGTTGATAATGTTGTGTCATTGTCTATTATTATGTGTTTAATAGCTGAGATGTATTAGTCTGTTCTCACGTGGCCAATAAACTACCTGGAACTGGGTAGTTTATAAAGTAAAAGCAGTTTAATGGACTCACAGTTCCACATGGCTGGGTAGGCCTCACAATCATGGCAAAAGGGGAAAGACAAGTCTTACATGGCAGCAGAGAAGAGAGAATAAGAACCAAGTGAAAAAATTTTCCCCTTATAAAATCATCAGCGCTCATAAGACTAGCTAATGAACAGTATGGGGCAAACCACCCCCGTGATTCAATTATCTCTCACTGGGTCCCTCCCACACATGTGGGATTTATGGGAGCTACAATTCAAGATTAGATTTGGGTGGGGACATAGCCAAACTGTATCATGAGATTTCACTTAATATTTTGGATCTGTAATTTTATAGTATTCATCAAATTAGAAAATTTTCACCAATACTAATTTAAATATTTTCCTAGTCCTCTTCTTTGCCTTTTTTCCCATGGAATTTTTATGACACCTATGCTAAACTATTTAATATTTTGTCCATAGTTTCTGAGTCTCCAATCTCCTCCTCCCCCTCCTTCTCTTCCTCCTTATTCTTCTTGTTCTTTTTCTTATTTTTTGTTTCTATTCAACTTATTTCAGGTCTTATCATATTTATTTTTTGAAGTCAATTTAGATCTACTAAGGTTTTGGTGAGCGTGCCACTGCACTCCAGGCTGGGTGACAGAGCAAGAGTCTGTCTCAAAACAAAGAAACAAACAAAAATATGTATATATGTATATGTTTATATACGTGTGTGTGTGTGTGTATATATATATATATATATATATATATATATATATGTATATGTATATATATAGGAACACAAATTATCAAGCACCTAAAAATGTGCCTGGAGCTCAGTGGCATGCTCACCACAATCTTTGCCTTCAGGGGTTCAAACAGTTCTCCTGCCTCAGCCTCACGAGTAGCTGGGATTACAGGCATCCACCACCATGCCCAGTTTTTTGTATTTTTAATAGAGATGGGAATTTGCCATGTTGGCCAAGTTGGTCTCGATCTCCTGACCTCTAGTGATCCATCCTCCTCGGCCTACCAAAGTCGTGGGATTGCAGGCATTAGCCACCGCGCCCTGCCCCTGTAAATATTTTTAAATGTTCTGTACGTAGTTAAGTTACTTGTAAATAACTTGCTCCTTTAGAGTTTTGCTTTAATAAATTAGGCAATTCAAGATCAGGCTAAGTATTTCCCACTTTGAGGTAAAACCTTTCTAAGTATTCTTTTAGTGGCCTCCTGAAAACTGGTCCTCAGGAAGAGTCATTAAACAGTTACTGAACATTCAGATATCATTTTCTTCTAATCTGTTTAGGTGATTCTTATTTTTTTTTTTTAATTATACTTTAGGTTCTTGGCTTTGGGTAGTTTCGTCACAAAGGTGAATTGATCAGTATTCAGCTGAATACTGTGGTAGGAACCTTTCCATTGCTCTTTTTACTCTGTAAACTCTGGGTATTTGACCTGCTCAGACTCCATGCTTAGTCTACTCAACTCAAGTAGGCCATCTAGCTCACCTTGATTTTCCCTTTTTGCATTGCTGCCTGGAACCTTTATCTAGAAATTACACTGGGGAAATCCTAGAGTTTCCCTCATTTCACACATTTCAGGAAGCGCTGTCCTTTATTGCCTCTGTCCAATGATTTGAGACTTTCAAAAAAAGGATTATGTCTGTTTTTTTTTTTTCTCTCCAGTCAGATAGGTAAATAGAGTCACTGTTTCTCTATCTCATTGGGAAGATTATGGCTGTTTTTATTCATTATAATGGTTTGGACTCAGCAAGACTCACTGAATCATCATGACTTCTTATATTTTTCTGATTTCCTTTCCTTTTTAAACTATTGCATTTTTCTCTCATCTCTTTCTTATTAACTATAGTTAGAAGAACTTTATATAGTTTTTAATCATGTGGAGTTAGAAATATGGCCACTTTTGTCAGAGTCGTTTCTCTAAAATATTTTCTGAACTGAGAAAAGGTTTAGAGATTATAAATCAGATCCTCAATTTGGCCATTCCACACATGTGATTTTAATGTAATCTTTATAGACTGAATTATGTCAGTCTTATTGTTCTTTGCACATTGCACAAACTGCCTAGGTTGTTTTCAGTTTCACCTCGACCTATTTTTTGTTTTAAATCTTTAAAATTATGTGCAAGAAAATGCTAAAGTATGCCTAAATATTTTTTAGATAGGATTATTTCCTTGTCTTGGGACTCCTTGAAGCCTTAAATGTGTAATTTTTCAATAAATAATTTTATTTTATATACATTTTTGTGACAGGGTGTCGATCCATCACCTTGGATGGACTGCAGTGGTACACTCTCAGCTCACTGCAAACTCCATCTCCCATGTTCAAGAGGTTTTCGTGCCTCACCTCTTGAGTAGCTGGGATTACAGGCATACACCACCGTGCCTGGCTAATTTTTTTTGTATTTTTAGTAGAGATGTGATTTCACCAAGTTGTCCAGGCTGGTCTCAAATTCATGACCTCAAGTGATCCACCCATCTCAATCTCCGAAAGTGCTGTGATTACAGGTGTGTGCCATCATGCCCAGTTAATTTGTATTTTTAGTAGAGACAAGATTTCGTCATGTTTGCCAGGCTAGTCTCAAACCCCCGACCTTAAGACATCTGCCACCTTGACCTCCCAATGTGCTGGTATTACATGTGTGAGACACTGCACCTGGCCAAGAATTTTATATTTAATACTTTTCAAACTTATTTGACTGTGATTTTCTTTTTTGTTACTGTTTTAACATATTTAAGTAATATATGCTGGAAAATATGACCTTCACCAATATTTTTTAAATTACAAAGAAACATTCTTCTGACACTTATTCAGAAAGAATTACCTTAAATAACATGCCACTGTCAGATACCAAGGTTGTAGCATTTTTTAAAAAATTAACCGAGAAGCATCATCTAAACCGGAATGCAAAAAGATTGAAAAATGACTGCCTGCTTTGTCACTTGTGACATTTGTAAAGTACTTTTCAAATTATTATCAGTAACATAATTATACTAATAGATAGATTAGTATGCGAATCATATCAAGAAATAAGGATTTTATTTTGTTAGAGGGAAGATAAATTTTTCCATTTTGGTATTTTTTATGCTAGTCCTAGATTTAAAAATTAAACTACTTAATTTTGAATAAAATATTTATAATACAAATGACTATCCATCCCTTGATAGCTTTTATCTTTATATACTTAATATTTCCAAAAATGTATATACTAACAATTTTAGTTATTAATATTTTGTTTAATGTATTTTTTACTTTCTTTGAATACTTTTGTGTGTTATTACTAATGTTGATGTTAGAAACTGTAAGGTTTTAGGAATTACAATGTCATTGGTTTGATTTATCCACTGAGTGCTCAACGTGCCCTTCTATTGTTACATTTGTAATAAATGTAACTAAAATACTTAATAAATGGTTTTTTTTACTAACAGCGTTGTCAATAAAAGTTTTAAAATATTTTTTACTCAGAAAATTGGATTATATTCGGTAGAACAGGCATTGTACTTATCTTAATTAAATATTTTCTTGAAGATTATGGGACCTGTCCAGTTTTAGGATCATCTTTTTGAATATCAGTGAACTCTGGGCAGTATTTTATAGGAATTAATAAAAGATTGGATGAATCTATTCTAATTATCACACAAAACCTAGAAATGTATTTACTTGCGGGTCTTGTGATTGAATTCTTACTTCTAAATTTAAACCCAGAAAAAAAATAAGAAAGATATTCTGGCTAATTTATGATTCTCTATTATGTTTTTGTTCATGGAAGTGTTAAATTTTTTATTCTTATTATAGTCATATTTTTAAAAAATATTGCATAAAGAAAAAACTAAATGATGCATTTTAGTGATAAACCTTAGTATATAATGAGAGCTGGATAATTTTCTAGCTGCTATGGAGTAACATCTTGACTGTATCACTCCAATATATATGACAGAAGAAAAAATAGTGAGGATTAAAACCCTCTGCCTAGCAAACAGAAAAATATATTATGCAAAACAGATTTTAAAGCCGCTCCTTACTCATGGAACAAATTAATTGGAAGAGTTGATATTTGATCATGGAAACCATATTATTTTTATACTTTTTTTGCACGTTTATCATTTGCTTCATTGTTACAGAAAGCTCACAAAATGGAAATCTATGTTAAAATTGATCATATATTTCAGTAGTTGGTTGTCTTCATGCTCATAGAATAATAGAAATTATAAAAATCTATCTCACTAAAAAGTTAATCTTAACTTGTTTTACTTATAAGGACAGGAAATTGAACATCTAAAATTTTAATCTACATTCTGGAATATTTTGTTTAAATGATATTTTTAAGTCATTACTTTTAAGAAAATTTGGAAAATTATTGGATATTTTTCTTGTGTACTTCTGAGGCCTGCCAAAATTACATGAGAATGATGTACAAAAAATTAAATGCGAATGATTCATTTTTTAAACTTTTCCTCTTGTTCTTTCAAATTTCCAGAAATCAGGTTTACTACTTTGCTTCACTGCTCAATGTGGTCACAGATTAATCTACAGAGTGTCAATAAATCAAAAACTCCTTTATTCATGCATAAAGTATGTTCAATCAATTTTACTCACTTCTGAATTTCCGGTACTTCAAATTTCTGATCTATCTTTGTGCATTTAATAAATAATTTAAGAATATGATATTGACTGAATTTCATTACTTTGAAGTGCTCAGGGACTATAGTAATATTAAAATATTTCAAACTGTGATAGATATTACCTCTAGGTGTTGTTAGAACACAATGTCTTAGAGATCATTTTTCTACGGTACAAAAGTTGTAATATCTGCTAGAGATACGATATTTAAATTGTACCTGGTGCATATAATCGTATTTGTTTTTATCTAGTTCATTCTATAAAATTTTGAATTGTTTTATTATCTATATGCTTTTTTTAAACTCTTTTCCTATTCTCTATTTTTTCTTAAATTTTTTATATTGAAATAACTCAAACTTGCAGAAAAATTGAAAGAACATTAGAAAGATTCCCATATGCCATTTTTTTATTAGCTGTATCATTTATTTGAATACCACCTATATTTATATCTAGGTATATATTTATTTTATGTTCATATGATGTATATTATATAGCATATTTGTGTAAAACTTTTTATATTTAATATATAATTTCTTTTTCTACCAATTGATAAGTTTCACACATGATACTCATTAAACTGAAAAACAAGTACACTTTCATATGCTTTCACAGTTAATTGATGTGCTACAACTAGTTGAATGGGCTTGCAAGAGCCAGATGTGCATATTTATTCCGAATTTTGCTCACTGATTCCATGTTCTGATCTTAGAATCAGCCACTGTAAGAGTATTTACAATATGAAAATCAGTAAATGTTAGAAATCAGGGTTTCCCTGTTGCCAGCACATCACTTAAACAGTCATGACTTTCAGGAAATTAACATTACTAGAGCAGTACCATAACCCAGAGATCTTATTCATATATTGAATTTTAATAATGGTCTTTACAGCCATAAAACAAAACAAATCCTATCTTTTGTTTAATAAAACACAAAAAATATTTCATATTGCTCCATCTAAAACAGTTTCTTGGGTATGTTTTGTTTTTTGTGACTTTGAAATTTTGGATGAGTACATGTCAATCAATTTGTAGTGGATTTTCCCACAATTTCAGTATATGTGATGTTTCTTCATTATTAGATTCAGGTTATGCATTTTTTTTGTCAGAACTCAGAAAGACAATACTGTCAAAAGGCTTATACAATGTTTTTTGTTTTATAACTGGTGATACTGACTTTCATTGCATAGTTAAGGTGATGTACAAGTTTCCAATTTTGCCGTTGACACTTGAGTGTAAGTGACTTGTACAACTTCTGGAGTGCATCATTGAGCTGTAATCCAAGACTTTCTCGAACTCAATCTTTCCTTCTGGCCGAATGCCTAGCAGAATCATCCTTTTAAAAACATAAGTCAAATTATTTTATTTCTTTCTTTGAAAGTTTTAAATGGATTTTTTTTCTCATTTGTAATGAAAGTCAGAACCCCACATAATTTGGCTCTTCAATCCATCCTACATACCCTGCCCCAGGTTTACTGACTATATTGCTCTTTTAACATGGCAAGCCCAAGCACTTCTTATGGATTGCTTTAGAATGGCCATTTTCTTTTCTTGGAAGAATTTTTTCTAGACAACCATGCACAGAAGTTGGTCACTCATTGTTTTTTAGCTTCAGATGTCATCTTATTAAAGATGCTTGTCCTAATTCCCTGCGTAGTCACCCTGACCCAACCTTTATTCTTTATATTCCCTGTTTACCTTCTCTTACTTTCTCCCCCTATGGCAAGTATCACCAACTGGTTTACTTTATATTAGCATATATGTATGTGCTTTTATTTCTCTTATGGGAAACGGTGCCTAAATATGTTGGCATATACTTTGTGCTTAATGAATGGTGGTCTAATGAATGCATTTCTTTTCAGCAAGCAGAACATACACTGTTTAAAACAACCCATCAAATAACAAAAGAAAAAGCTACATTAAAAATATGTTTTATTAAAGACTAATACAGAATTCAATATGTTAGTAAAATAATAGAAATAATTATCAAAATATGTGCTTGATTTTATATGCCAATAAAATGATTTACCTTATAAGTGATTTAACTTTAAAAACAATTTTATATTAAATTATGTTTTTAAATAGCTAGCACTACAATATTTTTTATAATGGAATCTTTTCAAATTTCACTGGAAATTTCTTAAAGGGTCTTATATTTATTTGCCTACTTAAATACTCTACTCTTCCATAGTGTTTATTAACACATAAAATAGTATTTGAAGTCTGAAAAAGTAATCTTTTTTGTTTTTGTCTTACTTTTCCCAATTTCCTCTCTTTCTAGTTCCCTTTCTTCTACTGAACCTATGCATAAAATTAACATCAATATGATAAACCTTCTTAGGGGTTGCTTAAACCACAAGTTTAGATTTTAGAGTATATTTATCACAACATGAAAACACAAACTTCCTGCTTATTGATGGACATTACTGAATAGCAAATATTAGTGGTTGTGTTTGCATATTTTTCTCTTAACTGGAGCATGAGTAAATAGAATTAACCTATTTTCAATTGTCTCTTTTTTCATGATTTTCCATTGTCAGCAGCTTCTAACACATTTAAAATTTTGAAAAGTCTTAATCAAGTTATAGTGCCTTCTTGATTTATGTTTAGCTTTCAATTCATGAGAGATTTACTCTCTGATATTCTCTCCCACCCTTCCCTAGCAAATAAAATACAGTTTGTATATTTTTCACTGATCAAAAATCTTTGTCATCTCAAGATTATCATCTGATGCCAATCACTTGTAGATTTTTTATGGATGTACCGATAGCACTCTCAGTAAAACTTTAGAGCTTTGAGTTGTACCCTAATGCTCACTTTTTGAACCTGTACTCTGTCCTTAGTGATCTTGCCAAGTCTCATAGTCTTGAATACTATCTCCATGTTGTTAATTCCCACATTATGGATCTAGTTTAGACTTCTATCCTAAAGCATTGGACTTACTTGTTCAACTGATAGTTGGATGTCACTACTTTGATAAATTAGAGATGTTATATACTTAATATGTTCAAAATTATACTATTGTTTTTCCCTCCAAAACTTAATCTATAACCTTCCCCATTTCAAATTAATAGTAAATGGTATTACTCGTAAATACTATTTTACTATTAATTTGAAATGGGGAAGGTTTTAGATCATTTGTTCAGGCTTAGCTGTTTACTCACTATATCTGATAAATAAAGTTTCACATGTTACTACAAATTTAATGGCTTAAAGTAGCACGTATATATTCTCTTAAAGTCCTGGAAGTCAGAGGTCTGCAGTGGCTTTACTGGACAAATAACAGTGTTGGCAAGGCTTTATTTCTTCTGGAAAAATCCAGAGAACAATCAATTTCCTTTCATTTTCTAACTTCTAAAGTTTGCCTGCATGCTTTGGCAATGGCTCCTTCTTCCATCTAAACAAACAGTATAGCATCTTCAAATTTCCCTTTCTTTCTAATCTTTCTTCTATTATTATATCTCGATATCTGAATGTCAACTTTCTTTCCTCCGTCTTATGAGAGTCCTTATCCAGATAATCCAGATAATGTCATCATCTCGAGATCCTTAATTAAATGCATCTAGAATGTCCCTTTTGCCACATAAAGCTATATATTCATAGTGGAGTAGGATGTAGATATCTTGGGGAAGAGGCACTATTCTACCAACCACATGCTCTCTCTTATTCTCCATATGTAATCCATGAGAATTACCTGCTTACTGTCACTATCTATTGACTAGGGTATTGATAAAACTTTTTAATATGATTGCCTGTGTCTCCTATCAGAAACCAAAGTGATTCTGTTAAAATAAAAATCCAGTTGTTTCATTTGCCTTCCGAAAACCTTCTGACTTAAACTACTTGCTACAAGTTTCTACAAGATCTTTTCCTTTCCCTCTCCACTCTTTAGACTTATTACTTTTTGTTTTGACATTTGATGTTATTTTCTTGTTTTAATATTAGATAAAAGGAAGGAAGATATAAAAGAATGACAAAAAGCCAGATTTTAATTTTCTATTAGCAGGCTTTCTCATGCTTTAATTTCCAAATGATTTGTAACATCTAATTTAGTTTATAGTGACCATCAATATTCAAAATACATTTTTGCTTTTCTTTTTATCTCCACGAAGAACTACTATTTAAGTTTCACAGTGCAAAAGATAGAACTACTGCATTCCACTTTTGCTGTCATGTGATGAGTGACAAAGTGTGAATTTTCTTTGGTTTAAAAAGGCCTCTGTCTATAAATGTGCATCTACTCATCTAATAGTGTTACACTTGAAAAATTATTTCTTGTGCTTAAAAAATGTAATTTTGTTCAAATTCAAAAAGACAATCTTTTTAATATTATGCATATGCTATGCAAGGTAAGTTAATTATGTTATAACAACTTATCATTATATTAGCTTACCTTGCATAGTATATACATGATTTTAAAATCCATAACCAAAAAAAAAAAAACCAAAAAACTGAATAATATTCTATTGTATGTATATACCACAATTTGTCCATTCATCTATTGATGGGCACTGGGGTTTCTTCCACCTTGTGCCTATTTTGAGAAATGTTGCCATGAACATGTGTATGCATCTATTGTGTTTTCAATTAAGCTAAGATATGAGACTTAGCAAATGCATAAGCTTCAAAATTTTAAAATTCAATATACATTCAAGTTGTAATAATAGAACTGAACGTATTGCTTTTGCCTTTCTCCCTTTTTCCCCTAACACATTTCAGTTATGATGTGGAAAAAAAACCCCTATTTTGAAAAGCCCTGTATTGTGAAAGATAACATATGAATTTCAGGACCACTTGAAAAGCTTTATATCCTAAAATAAGCCAGGATTCTGTTTTGTCTTTACCTAAGATGAAAACTTCTGCTCTTTATTCAGATTTATCCATACAACATCTCATCAGAATTTTCTACTGTCTTACAATAATTTGAACAGTACGTAAAGCCTTCTTTATTTTGGAATCTCAATTGCTCTAAAAGGTGAACTCCTTTGCATTTTTACATATTTTATTATAGCAAGTAAAACTCCAGTCACTTTTCAAAATATTATCTATGAGATTTATATTTTGGCAATTTACATTGTTGGAATCCCAGTGCGATATTCACAAACATAGTTACGTAAAGGAGTATATTTTATAAACCTCTTATGCCAGTCCTGCCTTCCTTGGTTTCAAGTATGATAAGAGTTAGTGTCATCATGCAGCAAAACAATTATTAATTCCATTGAACCAGATTCATGGTCATTTATATCCAGCATTGATTTAGTTTAAGGCCAATCTGAGTGATTTCTGCTTTAATGGCTGCCTGGTCCTCTCTGGTAATGGGAACGGCAGAGAAGTTGGTGCCAATCTATGCTGTTTTGGTGTTCAAAAAGTTCTGATATATTTCCTGTAAATGAAACACATTTTAGAAATTGCATCATAATGAAGACATTTTATAAAGATTATGGGCCAGTCTCCATTGCATAAGTGAAAAAGTTGCTCATATCATGTCTAGGATTACTGATATTATTTTTATTTGACTGTAAAAGTAATTTTCAACTTCTCGGCTTTTGCCTTGCCTGCAGAAATTGTTTGCATATTTGTTTGTGGCTGTATTAACTTTTGACTCATGGTTGAATTGTCAGATGATACCAGATCTCTCCCTACACTTTATAAAAGAAACATTATTAAATATAATAAATGACTTATTTGTAATCATTGTGCTTTTGAATGTATGTAAAATTTTCCCAGGGAGTTTATCTTAGGGATTTATTGGGCATACAAATCTCTCATATGTGTACACTGTAGGAATATGCAATTTGAAATAAGTAATTAACAAACAGTCAGATGCACTATCAAAAAGAAATAAGTGTATACAAATGTTTAAAGATTTAAAACTGGATTTGCAGGACTTGAAGGTGAAAGATATCTGATATAAAACTAAGCAATGTCTGCTTTGTATAACAATTGCATGAATCAGCCTCAGTGTATTTTTTAAATCTTGAGTATTCAGATATCAGACAGGCACATGTTCTTTCACATCTGCCTTGTCTAGCAACTTCATTACCTCTCATTATTGTCACTGAGCTATGTGAAACATTGGAAGAGTGCTTTTATTCTCATTTTAAAAATAGAAAGTAGGTAACTTCCACAGAAATATGCAAATGGGTAGAGTCAAGATATGATTAAAAATTTATGTTTTGATAACAAAGTATTACATTTTAGATTTGAGGTCATAGTGTGACCCATGGTCTGTCAGGGCTACAGAAAACGGCATGTATGAAACAAAGATAAATATGCTTTGTTCGTCAGTTCTTTCCTTCAGCCATTTATGTGGACTAAGATTCCTTCCCAGTTCTCAGCCCTTGAGAAAAGGAATTATAATCTTCAGAAAAAGGCTACCTCTAAGCTGCCAAAGAGTTTGATAATGTTCTTCTGTTGTAGAATTTGAAGTATTCACTGAGCAAAAGAGGTTTATATACATTTGTCTATCTCTGCAATAGATTAATGTATTATTATAATCACTCATATTTTTAAAAGCTCTGTTATGAAAATAGGTATTCATGTATATCCAAGATAAGGGAGCAAAAGAAATATGTCTTAGAGAATTTCTTAGAGACAGAAGAAAAATACCTGCTTTTTAAAAAGAAAACATTCTGTCACAGAAGCTGCCAGCATAGAGAAATTAAACTGTGATAACAATGGCTGATGTTTACTTAAGGAAAAAACAAGCAAAAAATGGAAAACATAGCAACTAATAGTCAAAAAATGCCCCAAATAAATTAATAAACATTTTAATATAGCGTAAAATCAGCACTAAGAGAATTATACAAATCCAAGTTGATGTACCATTCCCAGTTAAGAAAAATCATTAAACAATATTAATCAGTTTAATAATTTTCTGTAAACATAGCTGTATGTTTTCTCTGTGATCTTTGATCCTACCACTGTGCAAAAGATTATGCAAATGTGACATCTTTTATGTTCGGTTTGGGTTTCTTTTTGTTTCATTTCTTTGAATTTCCTAAATTACCCTCACTGCTTTTATAAATCCAGTAAATGATCAAACTACTTAAATTCATGGGAATGTACATATTTATTTAAATAAATTGAATTACAATATAATTTTTTTCAAAAGTATTTGTCTTGTAAACCTCAGACAATGTTCACCTCAAATCTTTTTCTTCTTTCACTAACTGGGTAAAAATTTAAGTGTCATTTTTTCAAAAAATGTTTGATCTAAACAGTAATTTTTTTGTTTGATAGTTTTAACTTATGTTATAATGTCAGTATAACCAACTAACTTTAAGACCTTGGACTAATAAAAGATTGAGGTAATGCATGAGAATTAGGACACTTAGAAAAGAAAAAATAAGAGAGAGACAATGAGAACTATCTAGGTCACCAAGCATGGTTTTAACTCATATATCTGTGTTTTATAAAATATTTTTGCTATTTGTAAAACTATTGTCAACTAAGAAAACAGTCAGCTTTAATGTGGTAGATATATTTACACTGACAGGATTTGTATATTTGTGCTTATGTGTTGCATGTACATTTAAACACAAACATATAAATATAGGCTATTATTCAACAAAGTTTATGAATAATAAAAAGGTAAACTCAATAGTTTGGAAGACAACTGGTCTCCGTCTGGTGCTCACAGGCAGTGGCAGAAAGGCACCTCAGTCCTACTTATTTATCCAGAGAGTACATATTCTTTTTATCATTGGGGCACTTTTACTTCCCAACAGCCTGTTAACCCTTTTGGTTTTGTTATTGTTAACAAAAGTTCCATGCTTTTGAAAATAGCTAGAATTCTTAAACGTTATTACTTGCTACCGTGTTCATTTTGAATATTCTTATGCTAAACAAAGACTGGGGTCATTTCTTGTTTTGGGGTGGATATTTATGATTTATATTCACAGCTTTACGTAACTTTACACAGCTTTACATAACATGGGTTCTCAAGACCCAAATTCAGAATAACATGACTTTTTTTTTTACATATAACTTTTTGGAGATTACCTTTTGGCCATCAGATAGCACCAAATTTTACTCTCTCTGCTTCAAAAGTAACAAAGGCTATATGTAACTAGATATGTTTGATATTTCCTATTTTTATTAGTTTGCTATTGTTATGAGCTGCCTTTTTCTTTAGCCACAATATGGGAAAGTCTGCTCTAAAGGTTATTTGGTTTCACTACCTGAGCATCTCTTTACTTGAGGATGCCTATTTAGCTAGTAAAACATCATTATTTCTGGGTGTTTGTCTGTGAGGGGGTTTCTGGAAGAGAATAGTATTTGAATTGGTAGACTGCGTAAAGATGATCACCCTCCCCAAATGTTGATGGGCATTGTTCAATCCATTGAGGTCCTGAACAGAGCAAAAAAGTGGAGGAAAGATGAAACTGCTCTCTTGTGGAGCTGGAACATCCATCTTCTCTTGCTTTCGGACATCTGTGCTTCTGGTTCTTGGGCCTTCGGTCTTGGACTAGGACTTAAATCAGTGGCTCCCCTGGTTCTCAGGCCTTTGAGCTTGGATTAGCTCTATGTCATCAGCATTCTTGGACTTTCACTTTGCAGATGGTAGATTGTGGAGCTTTTCAGCCTGTGTTATCACATCATAGTCCCTCATAATTAATATCTTCCTTCCTATCTATCTATCTATCTTATTGATTCTGTTTCTTTGAAAACCCTGACTGATACATCTGTCAAATCAAATAAAGGAGCTAAACGCTCCCTAGGTCTATTATGTAAATGCAAAATGTTATTCAAATGAGTAAATTTCAATATATTTTTCAGGATGAATGAATGCATACACATGTTCATGTGCAAAGATTGGCATAATAACTGTCATTAAGTTGATACTGTAGAATATATTGTTTCATGGCTTAAAAATACGTTGGTTGATTAATGGCATTTGTGAAACATAGTTTACTGGATGAATCAGAAGGCATTAGAAATTTGTTGATGTCCTCACTATCCACAGTATGTTCTTGCCTTCAGGGTAATCAGTAACTAAAAATACATTAAATAGTTTATCATTATATTATCTCCAAACAGGATTTTGTAACCCTCCATTCTTATATTGTTCATTATTATAATAAATTAATGAGAACTAGTTAGTTTTGAAGAATGATAGCCACAATAAAGGACCACAATAAATGATAGCCATGTGCTGTTGACAATTAACACTTTACACACCATCTTATAAGTGCAGGATTCCCAGTGGAAGATGGCACCGCCATGGGCACCCACCTGTTAGTCTGTTCTAAGGCACTGAGTCAGTATTTTCAGCACTCTTAGTCCAGATGATGTCTTCAAAACAGGATACTAATAGCTAACCTAAGATGAATCAAACAAGAATCATTTATATAGGAAACATAAAATTGGTGTGGGAAAACTTGTGTGTGTGTTTTTTTTCAATATTATTGGCCCGTTACTAAAATTCTGTTTTCTGACAGGTATATGAGAAAATTTTCTCCCTTGTTATTTTCACTGTAGTTGGCTGTATTTATATAAAGTAAAATGAAACATTTTTTAAAGTAATATCTTAATTCAAATTACACTTGGAAATTCAGGAAAAGTATTCTAATGTTGGCATGTTAAAGATTCTAGAAAGTTCTAAATTCATAGTCAAAAGCCATGCTTAACTAAACACTTTCCACACACCTATGCTTCAGAATCTATGTTATTTAACATCTATTAACGTCTCCCATAACTTTAAGGTTCTCAAAACATAACTGAAAAATATTGCAGTAGGTTTCATCTATCCTTAGATTTTTAAAATGTTACCTCTAACATGTATTAGTCCTTAATAAATTTCTTTTTATTTGACTTTTTAAAAAGACTTGAAGGGGATGGGAAGTCCTGAGCTTCAACTCCTTGTGTGTTAGTAGAGAATTGCTATAAACATAAATTATTGGTGGGCCCAAATTGTTGATCAGCCAATTTTAAACTACAAATGTGTTATAGTTTGGCTTGAGTCACTTACAAGAAACATTGAGTTAGCACTGAAGAATCAGATTTTGAATAAAAATACTGATTTCTGGCACACCTGATAAACTGGAACATCTGCCAGTGTTAAGAATGCCTTCCTTCATGGAAACACTCAGATATAGCTAAGTAATAACTGCTGCATGTAGGAGAAGATACACCAGAAGAAACTCCTGCTATTGCACCTAATGTTTCCAGTCTGGCCCCTGTAGCCATTTTGGTTTACAGTCTCTAATTGTGTAGCAATTGGCCTTAGTCCCTTCTCAATAAATGAAAAAGATGTAAACAGAAAATATACAAAACTAAAGCTTATAGCTTCTGTAGAGATAAGTCAATAACACAGGGAGTTTCATCTTACTAGAAAATGAACAGAATTTAAAATGTCTTATAATAAGACTAAGAAGCCCATTTCAATCAATCAAAACAAAGTATATACTAAGAGACTAGCAGAGCATTGTAAGGAAAAACTAGCAGCACTTCAAAGTAAAGAAATATTCTGTTTATGTCCACGTAAGTTTTTCAGAGAGTAGGATAAAAACTCATGCTTATTTTTCTTCATTTAGTGGGCATTTTTACACAACTCTTACAAGTTAGATACTGTGTGTTGGAAACTACCTGAGGACTCCATCCTAAAAGTACTTGATTGGGTGTATTTGGAGGAGGTATGAGAAGGAAAAGTGAAAACCGATGAAATAGCAGCATACTTTATATCACAGTTACTTTCAGTCAAAAAAAAAATCACCTATCAAAATACAGAGGGAGCCAAAATTAAAAGAAATCATAAAATTTTATGAATAGATATGGAGCTAAAATTGGTCATAGTCTAGAATTATTTCTTGTTCACTGAAACAGAATTAATTTTAACTTTTGACTATTTTTTTTCCAAATAAATTGTAGAAAAGAGAATTTGCAAATAGACATTTTCAATCATTTCTGTATGCAGAATAAGCTTTGAGAATCCCAGCTATGACTTGACATATTAATCTTGTTAGAGTTCAATTTCCTTATTGAAAATCAGTCTTGTTAGAGTTCAGTTTCCTTTTTGAAAATCAATCACTAAACTATTTTGGTGGTTTATTTAATCAAAAATACAGTAACTAGACATTAAGACTATGAGAAAATTTATCATAAAAATATTTTAAAAGAAAAAATATTAAGACATAGAGATAGAATTATTTCTAAAGAAAATGTTGTTTTTCAAAATACCATGTAAGCACTGGAATAACTAAATACATTTTGAGTAATTTACAGACTATTCCAAACCTTTTGAGAACTTTAGCAGCTGAATGAGTAGTTAGTCCTTTCACTTTAATCAAGCATTTCAGCATGAATTCATTCACTCAATTCTAAGGGCCATTTCCTTTGAAATTATTCATAAATCTTCTATATCCTATTGTAGAGAAATATAAAATTTAACGACACTTTTTAAAGTCTTGAATTAAACTTTGCTGAATTTTTAATAGAACTCTAGGTTGAATATGACATCCAGGATACTTTGGAAACTATTAAAAAAACTTGCAAACTCATTTTGGATGAGACTTTCTGAAGTGTTACCACATATGCATTATTAAACACTCTAGTTTACTTTTCAAAGGAAATATTCTTTACTTTTTTAGAAATAGGCCTGTAATCTTTAATAAAACTTTTTCTCTGTAGCTCATATGCTCTATAACCTTGAACAAATTATTTACTTGACTAAGTTTTCAATTAACCCCATAGATAATTAAGATGATGAGAATTTGAGGCTTTTAGTCCAAAATTAATTATATATCAAAGTTTCAGTAACACACATTTTAAACTTCTTATTTTGAAGTAATTTCAGATCTATAGGATCTGAAATTCCAATTCCTTTAATTTTAATATTCTACATTGCTATAATAAATTTATCAAAGCTAAGAAATTAATGTAATTTTAATATTATTAATTCAAACTTCAATTGGATTTCACTATTTTTACTAATGCCCTTTTTCCATTTCAGTATCTAATCCCAGATACCACATTGCATTTCGTTGCCATCTCTCCTTAGTCTCTTTTAATGTATGACAATATTTTAGTCTTTGTTTTTCATGACCTTGACACTTTTGCAGATACTAGTCAGGCATTTTATTAAATGTCCCTCAGTTTGGATGTGTCTGATATTTTCCCATAAATTGATGAAGTTTTTGAATTTGGGGAAGGAATATCTCAGAGGCGATATACGCTTCTCCTTGCATCTTATTGGGATAATGTGATATCAGCAAGACTTATCAATGGTAATATTTACCTTGACCACTGGCTAAAGGTGAGTGTTTGTCAGATTTTCCTACACTGAAGTTTCTATTTTTCTCTTTTTGTGCTTCATGCATGAGAAACAAGTCACTAGGTCCAGCCTGAACTAAAGTAAATGAAAATTCAGCTATACGTCCTAGAAGAAATGATATCAAATAATTTGTGGACATCTAGTAAAATCACACTATATTTAATAAATTTGTGGGGGAAACTTTGGGGCTATGCAAAGATCTTTTTCTCCTTAATCTTTACCTACTAATTTTAGCATTCATCAATTAATCTTTCCTAATGTATTAATTCTACATATATTAATTGAAATTCTTCATAAGAAAGATTTCTTTCTTCTCTCCTTTTAATTTATTTATAATATAATTATAATTTATATCAGTATGGCTTCATGGAGATTTATTTTGTTTTTGCATTCTAATCTAATCATTATGTATTATTTAAGCTATTCTAACTCCTGGTATTGGGAGCCTCCTCATATTGGCTTCTGAGGTACTTTGACATGACCCATCTCTGCTTAGTGTGTGTGTGTGTGTGTGTGTGTGTGTGTGTGTGTTTCACTACAAGACTAGGCTTATATTACCTGTGTGTCAGTCCTAGAATAAATAGTTTTCCATGGAATTCCAACTTATTTTATTAGGCAATGATATTTGTATTAGTTATGGCTTAAAAACAATGGAGATTTCTTCTTTCACATTTCAAGAGGCCAGAAGCCCCAAATCAAGATGTCAGCAGGGTTGATTTCTTCAGGAGGCTCTGAGGAGAATCTGTCCCACACCACCCTCCTAGCTTCTGGTGGTTGCTGGGTATCTTTGGAATTTCTTGGTTTGTAGCTGCATCACTCCAGTCTCTACCTGTGTCATCACTTGGGCCTTCTTCCTTCTGTGTCTCTTGTGTCTTCTCCAGTTCTTATAAGGATACCACTCATTGGATTTATGTCCCACCTTGATCCGTTGTGACCTCATCTTAACAGTAACATCTGCAAAGGATTTTGCCAAATGAGATTACATTTCTGAGGTTCCACTCACTACAATTTTTGCCAAATAAGATCACATCTCTGAGGTTCAACTTGCTGTAATTTTAAAGCCAATGTTGGCATTGGATTTTTAATATAAATAAAAATCCAATTAAAAAATAAAAAATAAAAGTATATATACTTGTAATTAGAATATGTAAATAAGTATCTGGTATTTTTTAAAATGTTAAAATCTACTTGATAATTGTATTTTTTACCCCTTTGTTTTACACTGCATTTCCAAGTCAAGAAATGTACGTAGACATAATACTATATTCTCATATTTTGAGGGCACATTTAATTTTTTGATTTTCAGTATGTAAATTTCAAAATATCTTTGTGAAAATCAAATCTTATGCTCTAGATAATGATGGTGCTATTAAAGAAAAGTTTGTTTTCAGTCTTTCACATAGACCAGAGAAAAGCAAAAACTATAAAATTTACAATACTTCCATGTAGCTTAAAGTTATTTAAATTTCAATTTGCTTACATTGTAAAATATTTAAAGAAACAGCGAAAGTATACCATAGTAGACACTCTGTATCCACCACCCACATTTAACACATGATTTGGATTTTTGCAGTATTAATTTTTAAAAAGAAAGTAAAGTATTCTAAAAAGAACTGAAATGTTACGTTAAAATTGAAGGCCCTCTTTTCATTGTGTATGTCCAAATTTATATTTGTAATCATATATCCACAAACACAGCATTAATTAGTATGTTCCTTGTATTCATGTTAATGACATTATGCTGTACATATTCCTTTTTAATTTACTCTTACTCTGTTATTTTTTTCAAGATTTATCTATGTTAATACTATAGATATAGTGTTTTAATAACTTCATATTATGTAATTTTCTGGATATTAGAAAAATATAGTGTAATTGACATAATTCATTTCTTTATTACTCAAAATTTAGGTTGTTTCATTTTTTAATATTAAAGTAATTCTTCACTGGCTGTTTATGAACAAAGAAATGTTAGTTTTTAGTGTATGTGATTGCCTAGCTCTGGTGGATACTGCTAAATTTTTCTTGAAAGTGGTTATTCTTGTACACATGCCTATTAGTAATGTAGGCAAGGTTCTGCATCTCCAAGTCTATGTTCTGCATCTCCAAGTCTATGCCCGTTGAGTATTATCATACACATATTTATTTGCATTTTTGTCAGTTTTATAGATATGAAATTATATCTCATTGCTTTAATAAAGACTTCCTTAATTTCTAGTAATATTGAGTTTATAAAATGTTTATTAGCAATTAAGATTTTCCTTCTGTGACTTGTCCAAATTATTGATTTATTTTATTAATTTTTTTGTTATGACATAGAAACTTTTTATGCATTCATTCACTAAATCTTGGTTAGTTATAGGCAATGCAAATATAATTCTTCAGTGTATGGTTTATGGTTTAATTACATATAGTATATATATAATATAGGTTGTTATACAGATACATTAAACAGCAATGTAGCAAAATGAATCATACTCTTTATTTGTTGTTGCTGGCAAGGGTGTATTACTGAAGAAATTCTTTTTACCTTGAGATCTGTAGTTATTCTTTTAAATTAGGTATTTATTCTGAGTTATATTTTTCATATAAGGTAAAGTACTCATTTATGTTTTATTGTTTTCATTTGAATGGGCAATGTTTAGGAGATTTATGTATTGAATAATCTGTCACTTCTCCAGTAATGTGGTTGTAAGACCACCACCTTTGGTATATCTGAACTGCCATATCAATACAGATTTGCTGCTGAGCTATCTCTTTACATACATTTCTCTACCTGCCTATTCCTATGCCAAAATTATAATATATTAATTTCAACTTATTTGGTAAGTTAAGTCTGCTCTTCTGTAGCATATGGGAAGTATAATGTATTGGTTTATATGTAATATTCAGAGCTAGCATAGCTGAGTTCAAATCCCAGTTATATCCTCTGTTAACAATATGACAGCAGCAAGTTACTTAAACTCTCAGTTTCTTCATGTGCACAGTGAAGGTTTTAATGATTTTTATATCATATAGTGTTCATTAAAAAGTTAAATGTGCTCATTTATGTAAAGCATTATGCCTAACAAATAATAAGTACTCAATAATTAGCTGTTACTCAAAATTGTCTTCATTTTTCTTGATCTTTTACTCTATGAATTTTAGGATCAGCATTTTGCATAATTTCATAAACCTAACAAAAATTTTTACTGAAATCACACTAAATTTATAGAGTAGTTTATGTTCTCTAGTTGATTCTACACATCAGCTTTATTTGGGTGGTATTAATTCCTAATAGTAATTTATGATAGGGAGAATACTAGTCCTGATAAACAGTACTTTATGGAGTAGTTTTGCAAAATTTTTTTTACCATCAAGTAATTTTAGAAAATTGTACGGTTTTTCTTCTAAGATGGAGCAGTTACTTAACCAATAGGTAAAATAAGCCCTTCATACTACAAATAAGTAACTTGAGGCTCAGGAAAACTATGACTTAGTAGGTAAGTGACAAGTGGTCTTGATCAGCCCTCAGACTCACAACTGAAGTTTTCTCCCTATGTAGCTGAAATAGATTTTATCAAAAGTAGATTAGCTATTCTTAGGGTATTAAAATTTAATAAAACATATTAATGTTAAATCTCTACAGAACATTGTTTAGTTTCTTCTTAATGACTCTGACATTACATGCCTCTAGGTTTTAAAGTGCCTCTAGGTTGATATGAACATAAACTGATGCCTTGAAAAACATTCAAAAGCTAGTTTACGGAAATTCTTGATGAGAAAAATAATATAAAACATCTGTTTTACTGTGTTTTGATACATAACTCAAAAACTCCTGATTCCTTCTCTCATATTCTCTCTTTTCCTCCAAAGCCTATTAAACATTCACCTATTCTGTAAATAAATAGAGATTAGGAGATATTGATTAGCTCTGTCTAGTGGCTGATACAGAATCAGTGTTGCACATTGCTCAGCAAGTCTTTCTGAGTGGTGGCTGTGGGGAGGAGCTTGAGTATGCTGATTAGGTTATTCCTGAAAATATCTATTTCACAAATCACAATGAACTTATAGTGAAAATTGTATTTGACTGCAATTCATCTTTCAAAATTCTGCTTTGCTGTCATCTCTTCTGTGAAGGCTTTCCTGACATCAGCCAAAGGAAAAGGCAAAAATGTTTTATTCATAGCTACATCCTCAAAGATAAAAAGAATTTATCATAATTGGATAAAAGGCTACCAGGTAACTTTTAAAAAATGTAGTACAAATAATAGGCATTTGAAACTATTGCTTGCAAATGACAAATAAAAATCCTGGTGATTAGCTCAATGGAGGAAAATTGCCACTTATTTCCTTAGGTAGTTTTGCAGACTTTTTAAGCATGCAGATTCCTGAGTCACTGTGTTGATGAAAAGGATTTCACAGAAAAAAAGGATGATTCTGCATTTGGTGTGTTTACTCAGTGGTTCATTTTGCAGCAATTTACACCAGGACTTTTGATTGCTCATTCTTTTTAGAATGCATCTCTTGGGAGTGGTGGATTAAGCCTGTAATCCCAGCACTTTGGGAGGCTGAGATGGGCGGATCACAAGTTCAGGAGATGGAGACCATCCTGGCTAACAAGGTGAAACCCCATCTCTACTAAAAATACAAAAAATTAGCCAAATGTGGTGGCCTGCACCTGTAGTCCCAGCTCCTCAGGAGGCTGAGACAGGAGAATTGCTTGAACCCAGGAGGCGTATGTTGCAGTGAGCCCTGATTGTACCACTGCTCTCCAGCCTGGGCAACAGAGTGAGACTCCATCTCAAAAAAAAAAGCATCTACTCAGATACCATTGAAGAACCCTTCTAATTCAAAGCTTCTATTTTCAGTTGCTTATAACTAAACTAATTAACTGGTGAAATGAAATGATTCATACTTATTGTCAGCTGAAAAGTGAATTTTGCTGTATGGAAATAAAATCCTTCAAGCTATTTTAGAGGATTAGATTAAAATAATTATATATTGCATAAAAGTTCTTTAATATTGTGAGTCAACCCTGACTCAAACTTATTTCTATGAAGTTTCCACCATATCCATATAAGTAACAGCTATCCATATAACACTGCATTGTGCCTATTTCTATTTTCCTCAACAAGTACACAAGTGTGGTCTCATCATGCTAGAGAAGTCAAGCTTGTATGTAATAACCTAACCTGGGTTAGCCTAACTGACTCCATCTTAGCTGCAAACCTGGAAGACTCTCTTGTGCCACAGCCCCTCAGGTGCATTACTGGATCAGGATACACTCAAAGCTTTGAACCATTAAGACTGGTTCACACTGTTCGAAGGACCTGTAACCATTGTAACTGCATCCTGCTTGGCAAGTCTACCTGCTATTGTGAATACCTTTCTTGGTGATTGATTGTATGGAAAGTTACCCCTGCTACCCCCCTTTAGTGACTGTATGGAAATACCCTTAGCAACCAACAATCCTGGGAACCTCCTGCCCCCTGGTTACCAGCTTCCTTGTCTAACTTGCTTGTTATGCTTCTATAAAATTCCGCTTCAGCTAGGCTGCCCGCTCCCCTACCTAAATCAACGAATAAAGGGAGATCAAGCTCCTTCCTGGGGCAGAGAGATTTTGAGCATTAGCTGACTCTTGGTCATCGGCTGAATAAAGGACTCATAATTTGAACTCAGCATGGTATTTCCTTCTAACTCGCTCATATATTACATGTATATTAAAAATAATCTTTCCTGCAACATTGACTACTCCAAGTCTTATGCCTCCATACTGTTTATTTGTCAAAATATATGGTTATAATCAGTAATGTCTATAAGTATATAATTAGCAGTAAGTCACATCTGAACTTTTTTTGCTCAATCATTAATAGCTGTGTGACATTGAACAAGTTACTTAAGATGTCCTATGCTGTAAAGTAGAGAAACAATGTCTACTTCATTAGTTTGATATAAAAGTAAAAGTGATCTGGTAAGAAGTATAAATGTCTAAAATGTTTGGATAGGAAAACACAATTTTGTTTAATTTTTTCCTTCTTTTTCTTCAGAAAGAATAGAAAACAATTCTAGGAAAATGACTTAAGTATTTTTGGCTCTTATACAAAGGAGTTTGTGTTCCTAAATATGAGAAGAAATCAGGAGATGCTAATACAGACAGGAGACAGGGAAATACTGGGTAGAAGAGGGGGGATCCTTGGCAAAGGCCCCACCCTCAAGCCTGGAAACCCACAGCCCTAAATGGGAACAGGCATTCCTATTTTAACACCCAAAAGCTGCCTTTTGGCCTGCTATGCCCTTCTATCCTGTACCCATATAAACCCCAGACCCCAGGCTCCTAGGAGTTGAACAGAAGAGCAGAAGAATGGCAGAATGGTGCAGCAGAGAAGAAGAGAAGGAGTGTCTGAACTCAGAGAAGAATTTGGCTAGGGACAATTGGAGAGGAGACTGGACACTGGATGGCCAAACTCCAGGGGAAGTTCATCTTCCCACCCCATCCCTCTTACAGCTCCTCATGCATTCTGCTGAGAGCCACCTCCAACGCACAGTAAAATCCCTGCCTTCATCCTTCAAGTTTGTGTATGACCTGATTCTTCCTGGATGCAAGATGAGGATTTGGGACCAAGAGGGCACTGAGCTGGTTGACACTTAAGCCATCTGCGGATTGCAAAGCTAAAAGAGTGCACTGTAATGCACACTCAGTTGGGCTCTGGAAGTCACAAGCACCCACCCCTAGACTACCATGGGGCTGAAGCCCCAAGGCACTGGCCCCAGCTCCTTTACCTTCCTGTCTGCATACACCCCCTCTGGTAAGGGGTTTGAGCAGGTGCAGTGGCCCAATGGAGGAGCCATGCCCCTGTTGCAGGTCCTGCAAGGGTGTCAGGCAACTCTCCCTTTTCAATGCTATCTACAGATGACTAGGGAGATGAGAAACCAGACAATCTTACGGAAGTTGGTCCACAGTAAAGAAGATCATTTTCTTAGAATACTTGAGGAAGTAGATGTAGTGAAGGGTCACGATGAGTGATTAGGAGGTCTTTGGAGCTGAGCCATGTTATTTTAAATACCTACCATTTATGTGAGCAAGACTAGTCTACTGCTTGTGCCAAAGGTTCTATAATGTGGGTGTCCAGTTGGGATCCAGAGAATTTTACTTTGTTTGGCTTCAGCACCTTGCCTGTTAATTGCCAGCAAGAGTGAGATGAGTAAGTTCCTCATCTGATTCCTACATTTCAAAAGCTCAACAAAAAAACACAACATGCAGAACAAATAAGGTCAATTCTCTAGTCATATGCATAACAGGGAGGAAGAGTATTTAAGAGAAATGTAAAATTAATATACAAATTTTACTTAGAGATTGAGAGAAAAAGAAATAAGAATGAAGAAAGAGACACAAATTAGGAAAATAGAGTCAGGAAAACCAGGAAAAATCAACACTTTCAGAAAATGATTAAAATATTAAATACTAATAAATCAAGTTGAATGATGACTAAGAAATCACTTTTAGATTTGACAGTAGTTTATTTTTTTTTTGAGATGGAGTCTTGCTCTTGGACCAGGCTGGATTGCAGTGGCAGGATCTTGGCTCACTGCAACCTCCACCTCCCAGGTACAAGCGATTCTCCTGCCTCAGCCTCCTTAGTAGCCAGGATTACAGGCACCCACCACTATGCTCGGGTAATTTTTGTGTCTTTACTAGAGACGGGGTTTCATTATGTGGCCAGGCTGATCTCAAATCCTTGGCCTCAGGTGAGCCACCCACCTTGGCCTCCCAAAGTGCTGGAATTACAGGTGTGAGCCACCATGCCTGACCAACAGTGATACCTAAAACTGGAAAAATAGTGGTGGTAGATGCAGAGTGTATAGCATTTGTAAGTGATTAATAATATAAAGATACTGAATGTAGAAATCACAAATTGCCCCTAATAAACATAAATTAAATGATAATGGGATCTAAAATTCAGTCTGTCCAGAGGAAAACTTATTCTTCCTTAGTTAAAATGGGATTGGACACAGTGGCTCACACCCGTAATCCCAGCACTTTGGGAGGCCAAGACAGGTGGATTGCTTGAGGCCAGAAGTTCGAGACCAGCCTGACCAACACGTCAAAACCCGTCTCTACTAAAAATGCAAAAATTAGCTGGACATAGCGGCATATTATTTAATTAGGAACAATTTGGTACATTTTTGCTCAATAACTTTCAGCAACTTTTCACCTTAGTTATGTTATGTTTATTAGCTAAAAAGTTATTAAAACAGTTCTCTATCATTTTAACTGAAGACACTTTCATTTAGTTAACCAATTATATGTATAAGTTTGGGAATGCTTACTAGGGAATGCTAAAGTGTAGATACATTAGGATTTTTAAAAGCCAAATAATCTTTTTCATTTAATTTAAAACCAGATTCAACTTAAAACAAGTGATTCAAAAGATTTCCACATGTTAACCACTGGTTATATGGCACAGCAACATTGTGAATAAATAATTTTGGTCTTAAAATGAGGCAAATGAAATATATGCTTTTAGGATTTCAACTGGTGCAAATTGGCCAACTCTACAGCTGTTTGTATATTTTAATAAATAAAATGAGAATATTTAACATGAGATAAAAATACTTTTTAGTGAATTTTTTCCTCATGTTATTCACATATACATATGCCTATAAATTTATGTATGTTGTACAATTGCATTAATTACTATCAGAGACAAGCTAGACTCAAATTAATTGAAAAATGAGGAAGGAATTTGTTAACATAAAATTAATAAAGAATTTTTAAAGGATAATGGTCTATTATTTTCCCCCTCCTAAAATGATAAAATTATCAACTATAATACAACCTTCCTTAACACAAATCAAAATACATTCAAAAGGTATCCATCTTGTATTTCTCATGTTTTTATATGAGTTTCAAAATATGCTTCCTGAAAAAGAGCTCATATAATTTTTCTTGTGGTTTATTGGTGATCTTAAGGATTGTATTTAGGGATAACATTTTAAAACAACCTGAAAGTCTACTGCTCTAATGTCCTTGATTTATTACCTCTCCACATACAAGTCAGTCCTTGAAAGGAGCAACTAAAAATCTGTAAAAAGACAATTCTGCAAAGCCAACTGAAATGAGTAATGCAGGACATGGCATAGAAGCAGCCATGGGTGTACCAGAGACTGCTTTTACTAACTCAGGAAGCCTAGTTGTGCATATCTCTTCCCAACTCTGTGTCAGTGACATTGTGTTGGTAGCTTGGAATAAGCCATATTGAGATCATTACATCACAGAAATCAGACAAATGCTACAAAGCGAGGCTTTTGTATTTCATTTTATTTTTGTTCCTCTGGAGAGCTGACTCATAAAGATTTATGAGCACACCACTGGACACAAATTATTATTAACACGTTTTTGATAAAGATTCAAATATATGTAATTTAGGTTTAAAATTTTTCTCACTTAGAAGTGTCATGAGTGAAATAAGGAAATAAGAATGAGTAAAAATTGATAGCAATAATACTGCCTTTAGACAGTAGACTATGTATTATTAATTCATTCTATTAATCATTTTTGGTTTTGTCTTGTATGTAATGTGTGCCAAACACTATGGCTAAGTGAAAGAGTTTTGAAGATAAAGAAGAAAGACCTTGCACTTAAGGAGATCATATCTAAAGGAAAAATTACATAAACAGAATATATATTAAATACAAGTGCAGAGATGTTCATGAGATATTGGGGAAACATCAAAGAAGATAAAACAGGAACAGTGTAACGAGTACATAGTACATGGTGGACTCCTAGAGGAGGTGGCATCTGACTGCTGAATAAAGTTCTTGAAAGGTAGACACTAGAAAATTTACTGTTTATTAAATTAGTAACAAAAAATCATTTCACTTATAATTTTAAGTTTAATATTGTTGCTTTGGACAGGAAAGGAAACATCAGAAGTGTAAATAGGAGCAGACCTCCAACCCTTTACTTTCATTTCTGAGGCTTCTCACCCTGAATTTTTAAAATTAAACAAAACACTGGACCACTGTCAGCCAGTTAAAGACAAATAGTATGGCTCCCAAGCTTTCCAGGAGAGGACTTCATCAATCTCTTATGGCCCTCATGACGTGGGAATGTTAGTTCTGTTCCAAATCACTTTCCTTTCATGGAGGGCCTAGCCATCATGTGGGGCTGGAAGGAGGTCCTGGGGCAACTGAAGTCATTTGGCCAAAGGCTATACCTTAGTGTTACCTAAAGGCCCCTGGACTGACTCCAGCCCCCAACAGTCATCAGGATGTTGGCACTAGGATTTCCAGACTTTTATAGCACATTTTATTTCTTTTTTTCATGGCAACCATGTCTCATATCCCTTATGAGACAGGGCAGAAATCGAGGCTATTGCATAGGTGAGCATGACTATTCATGCAGAGAAGCTTCTCCGGATTCATGGGTGAAGGTCAGGCTTGCTTCCATGGAGAGTACCTATGACGGTTACCGAGACCCAGAGGATACAGGAGAAAAGAGGAAAAGGGAGATGCCGTTTATATCTTTCTCTCGTACCTGGATCACTATAAAGGAAGAAAGATACGCCTTAATTTCCCCTCTTTTCTAGGTGGGTAACCACTCATCTTCAAGCCTACACTCCACTCAAGTGTAGCCTGGATCTCTTTTAACCCTCAGACTCTGAAGTTTACAAGCTCCAAATCATTCGTGTATAGATCTCTTCTGGGACTTAATTCAATTCTTCCTTTTTTTTCATGGCTACCATGTCTCATATCCCTTATGTATGGCTACCATGTCTCATATCCCTTGTGATATGAGACATGGTAGCCATGAAAAGAAAGGAACTCTCCTGGAAGGATGAGTATTTAAACTCTCCTGGAAGGATTTTATGTTACTGTTAAACCTTAACTGCTACTGAGAGACAGGCAGCACTACATGTAGCAGAGAAATTCAGAGATGAATACCATGTCTCCTATAGCCAGAAAAAAAAAAAAGCCAGTCAAAAGCGAAAGAAGGTGAGAAAAATGCAGAATCCTTATTCCCAGTAGGAAGAGAGACAGTATCCCCTGAAAACCCTAACTGAAACCCTAGTAATCCCATAGATTAGAGGAAAAGAAAACACTTTTACAAAGGCTCAGAGTCAAACCTCTTAACTACTCTAAGCTATCCTTGATAGATCAAAAGGTAGATAAAAAAATCTCTTAGCCTTTTAACAAAGGCTAGAGAAGCTTTGATAAAGCACACCTGTCTCCTAATTCAATTGAGGGACAGCTAATCTTGAAAGACAAGTTTACTTAAGTGGCCTCTGCTATCAGATGGAAGCTGCAGAGACAGGCTATAGGACCAGATGGCACCTTAGACAATCTTCTAAACATAGCCACCTTGGTCTTTTATAATAGGCACCAAGAGGAGGTTCAGGAAAAGGAAACAAGAAAAAATGCAGAGAGAAAATGGATACCTTGGAATGGAAGGAAGGCCTGGGATTCTATAAGCCCACTGCTCACGCCAGCCAAATAAACTGGTTAGTAACAGACTTTGCTATAGGCATTCCTCATGTTTTATGTCCTTGAGCATAATCTGTAACCACATGACAGTACTTTGTTTTAGCCTCTGCCATTTTACAGTGGCAGGCTGTGTTCAATCCTGGCTTAGGGAATGAATACTTTCAAAAGCTGTGTAGTTTTACCATTTGCTAATTCTCTTCCCTCTCCATGAACAACTTCTAACTTCCTTTTTAAAATCTTCCTTTCTCTCAGTTGCCTTTAAGGGTTATAGATTTTGTAAAAGCTGCTTACCACCCTTTTGAAAATACCTCGTATACTCACAGTTAGGTCATAACCTAATTTAGACTTGTTGGTTTCACCTGTGAGGCTACTGTTGGTAAAATTCAAAAGCTAGAAATATTAACCACTTTGTGTGGCTAAAATCAGGTAACAAGGTATTTAAAATAAGTTTCTTAAAGAGTGCTCAGCTTAATTAAAAGTGGGTATCCAAATTGTTGGTATATTTAAAATACCTTTCTATATTTATCTTCTTGGATCTTGTTTTTCTGGAAAAGGTTTTTTTCTTGGTTGAAATCTTTTCCTTCATTTTGTCTTGCCACATTTAATGCATGCATGAGAGTTCCTAAGATAATTTCTGATGACCTGGGACTCCTTGGGAAAAGGAGAAAATGTGACACAAAGTCCATTTTGGGAGAAATATCTGTTTTCCTCATGGAACCCCAGGAATTAGAGGTGGATAGCTCCCTCTCAAAATCTGTTTTTGTATTTTAGCTATACCTGTTTATTAGGCCCTAGATACTCCATGCTTTCCTATTGTTTCTCTTAAAGGTCCCAATCCAGAAGCCAATAAGCCAGTTAGAAAATTGACAAATGAAAAATTGTACAACTACTGGATCTTCTTCTCTTTTCCTGTGTAGTTATATATGTGTTGTGTGTGGCACCTATAAAAAAAGCTCTCATTCATTGGCTTAGAGAAAAATGAGCACTTAAACTATTTTTAAAGAAAAAATAAAAGCTACAATGCCTTATAGTACATATGACCTTAGTCTTTAAGAAATAAAAATAGTTTTAAAGATAATTTGGTAAAATGCAAATGTCCTCAAAATATAAATAGATGGTCTAAATCATGTAAGTTGGATACTAGGTTTGCCAAATATTTCAAAGTTGTAAACTGCCTGCTTTACAACTTGGTAAGGCCTAGGGACATATAAAATTGACCACACCCCTAACTATGCTTCAAAAAGTAAGACTTTATCTGCACCTAGTACATAATTAAAACAGACTTACCAGATTTTACATTAAAGTTAAAATTGCTAAGAATTACCATTATAACCTGTAAATTAGACTCTAAAAGAGATTTACTTGCAATATGTGTAAGAACAGTGAAATGTTTTTGTGGTAATGATATATAAAAGTCATGGAAATGTAAATCTTCCCTAGGGATAAAGGATTTTCTTAAATTGGATTAAAAAAAGCTGAAGGCTTTAAGCAAGTTATGGAATGATTGTAAAAATTAATCTTAACAAAGGAGTATTCTATTATTCAGGGTTCTCTTAGAGGGATATATATATATATATATATATGTTTTACATATTTAATGTTTTACATATATATATGTTTTGGAGATACATATATATATATATATGTTTTAGAGGGATAAATACATATAATATATAAAATCACCTTTATATACAAATGTAAAGGGGACTGTATTAAGTAATAAATTACTGGATCACAAGGTCCCACAATAGTCTGTCTGCAAGCTGAGGAGCAAAGAGAGCTAGTCAGAGTTCCAAAACTGAAGAACTTGGAGTCTGATGTTCGAGGGCAAGAAGTATCCAGCATTGGAGAAAGATGTAGACTGAGACACTAGGCTCGTCTCATTTTCATGTTTTTATGCCAGCTTTATATTCACTGAAAGCTGATTAGATTGTGCCCACCAGATTAAGGGTGGTTCTGCCTTCCCCAACCCACTGACTCAAATGTTAATCCCTTTTGTTAACACCCACACAGACATATCCAGGATTAATACTTTGTATCCCTCAATCCAATCAAGTTGACACTCAGTATTAATCATCCCAAGTTTACCCCTTGTTCACATGAACCCATACACATTTCCTGAGATCATACATAATCTTCAAATAAAGACAATAATGAGTTTCATAATTACACCAAACATAATACAACTATCCTTCATACAACTGGAAATGTACCAACTCCCAACCCAAATGCTATTGCATAAAGTTAACAATACTTAAATGCTGATATGAAGCCAATAAATCTTATGTCACATGATAAAGGAAAAGGAAACTAAATGAAGAGATTTTCGTAGTACAAGTGTATACCTGCACAAACATGTTTTCAACAAAAGAAGGAGAAAGTATTCATGACAATTACAGCTGGTCATTTGGTTGTTACTGGTACTGATGACTACCTTCTTTACTACCCATTCTGTATTCCCTTTGGCTTCAGCAAGTATCTCAGCAGGTCATGGATTTTTCCTTGTGGAGTGACCCAAACCTTCATTCCTAAAGTCTGAACAATTTGTAGTCCTGCCTGGATTGGGCTTTTGTAGTTTCCCATTGACATTAATCATGGGACACGGTAATACTAACAGATGTCCTAATGGATCTTATTTCACATGTTTCGACACATGGGATTGCCAAATTGATGTTTAATCTTTTTCAGGTTATATTTTAGTAAATAGTATTATTATATGTCCCCAAAATCATATGGGATGTCTAAGTTTCTAATGTCTAAATACTATCAATAGTATTGATAAATAAATGCTATCAATCACAATTAAGATTATGTTAAACTGTTATAAACCATCGAAATAACTAAATTTCTTTGTCAATCATATTCTTGACTGAAGGTATCCTGGACATTTTGTCATTTACAGACAATTGTTGTCTTGTTTTAATCCTCATCAAAAGATGATTTATGGTGAGCTATAGAACATTTCCATCTGAGACCACCTGTGTCTGGACTCTATTTTGCATATCACTATTAGCACTTTGGACAAAAGCATTCAAACAAGTCTCTAGGAAGTTCCAAACTTTTCCACACTTCCCTGTCTTCTTCTGAGCCCTCCAAACTGTTCTAATGTCTGCCTGTTACCCAGGTCCAAAGTTGCTTCCATATTTTCAAGTATTTTTTTAGGAGAACCCCACTCCTACTACCAATTAACTATATTAGTTCATTTTCATACTGTTGATAAAGACATACCCAAGACTGGGCAATTTATGAAAGAAAGAGGTTTATTGGACTTAGAGTTTCACATGGCTGGAGAAGCCTCATGATCATTGTGCAAGGCAGGGAAGAGCAAGCCACATCTTATGTGGATGGCAGCAGGCAAAAAGAGAAAGTGCTTGTGTGTGGGAACTCCTCTTTTTAAAACTATCAGATCTTGTGAGATTTATTCACTATCATGAGAACAGCATGGGAAAGTCTTGCCCCCACAACTCAATTCTCTCCCACTGGGTCCCTCCCACAACATGTGGAATTCAAGGTGAGAGTTGGATGAGGACAGAGCCAAATCATATCATTTTGTGACCTCAGGAATAACACCTAGTAATTATTTAGAATTCAGGCCCCTCTTATCTTCCTAGCTTGGTGGCCTTTTATTGGTTTGTGTAAGGGAAGTTTAATTTTGAGGAATGGCTATTGTCATTTAAATTATAAACTAAATTTCACACAAAGTTAGCTTGGCCCCTCCCCAGGAATGAAAAACAACAGCCAGCCTTGAGGCTAAAAGTGAGATGGAGTCAGCCATGTCAGATTTCTCTTACTGACATAACTTTGCAATGGCAGCTTATGAAGAAAGGCAACATTTTTCAAGTCAGTATATAGTTTAGGGGCTCTGGTATCTATAGCCACAGGTACACTTGCTTCAGTTATGTTTGGCATATGTAAAAGAAAATATATTTTGTGCTTGGCATATAATAGACATTAATTGAATAAATGATAAGTTCTTTAAAATGTTACTCAAAATGAATTTGAATACTTGAATGCATAACCCATGTCCAGATTGCACTAGATTCTTTTTGAAGATTTTCAGGAGTAATTTTACTCTCTTTGCAAACAATAGTAATTTAAGTAACAGAACTATTGGTCTTATGAGAAGAAGTGAGAGAGGAGAAGGGAAGAAACTGATCAGGTAGGCAGTTAGGGTGGGTCCTAAATTGAATTTGGTCAAACAAAAGAACAACCTGAAGGCATAGATAAGGGAACATGACAGGGGGTCTTACCTAAGACATGCCCACAGCCACCAAAGTAAGAAAGGCTAAACAAGTGACTTGCCTAGACATGTCCCCTCAGTGGAAAATTCCATCCCCTGATACATGTGCAGTAAGGGAAACAAAGCAATATTGAGGAACTCAAGGTAAGGGCCCACATGCAGATTAGGAAGACTGGGTGTAGCCATCAGAAATTAGTGCCTTATGCAAATGAGATATCTAGTCCTCATCAGTTTCTTATAAAAGCCTTTGCTTTCAACTATAAAAACAGCAAACTACTTCCAGGCCCCTTCTCCACAGCAGAGAGCTTTCTTCTTTTGCTTATTAAACTGTCACTCCAACTTCACTCTTTGTGTCCACACTCTTTAATTCTCTTGATCTTGGGATTAAAAAACTCAAGCTGAAGCCTCACAAGAAGAGACTGCTACACTGTGGTGCATTGGCTAGACCGTAGGAGAAGTAATGAACCATAGAAATAATGAACTCCATTTTACACTACTGGATATTGAGCATTAAAGCCAGAGAGATCACCTGAAAGCCTGAATTGTAATGAATGAAATGTTGTACATCCAAATCTTAGATCATGTAATAATTTTTAGGCCCCAGAGTCATTGCAATAAGGCAAAGGCTTCAAATTACATTACGACATTGAATGTTTACTTTCTCAGTTAGTTGTGTTGAGCCTTAGTTACTGCAGTGTCATTAGTAAATTTATAAGAATGTTCTCCAAGTAAGTTTCCAGTGATGAGGTCTAAAGTATAAAGAAGATACAAAGAATCAATATGAAAACTAAATCTGTTAGAGTTTGAACCACATGATAGATTTCAAATAGTCAAAAATAATATCCATGGAGCTGTCTTTATGGAAAAGTATTATGATACATACAACATTAACATAGTCTTCTTGAACACTGTGTAATGATGAAAAGTGCTAATTATATCCAATAGGATGTCTTAGAAGGGCAAATGTGAAAGTTATCCAAAGAAGAAGAAAATCTGAAAATGGAAATAATAACTAATAGTTGAATAATGCATTACATTTTCAAAGTACTTTAAGAAATATCGTTTCATTCACTCCTAAAAAATGCTGTGTTAAAAGGAATTATTTTTATCGTGAATCACATGATATTTGTCCTACTTGAAGACAGAGGGCTAAAAAGAGCTATAATGGAAATTTGATCGGCAGTATTCAAATTCCAAATTCTGGACTCCTCATATCATGAGAAGATTTTTATAAAGAGAATTCTTTCAGCTAGGATGAAGGTGAATCACTGAATTATCGGGGTGGACATATCCTGATCACCTGGGTAATTTTCCTTGGTGGTGGTGCTGAAGTGTTCTGATTGATTTAGTGCATATCCTAGGGTAGACATTTTGGTCTCTTATTGACATCCAATCACGAATTCCTTTCCTCTTTTGTGATATGTGAAGAAAAGGTGAAAAACTTTTTCCAAAGTTCTTTGTAAGTAAGTAAAAGGCAAGTAGGTTCTAAAGTAAAAATCTTTAAAGCAAGTGATTTTGTGGATGTTAAACTTTTTCGGTACAGATAGCTTGATAATTTGAGTGCAGAGGAAGAAAACTGTCTGAGAGGAGGAACATTTACTACCTGGGAACACAAGGGGGGTTTCTTTGTGGGTATCCTAACCAAAAATAGAAATGACATGTAATGTAATGACTGTTCCTTGGCAGTTTTAGATGATGCCTGGCTTTTGTATAATGTAGGCTAAACCACAAGGAGTATATAAAACTTCTATTTAATTTAATATATTAAAGACTGTTTATATCCAAAATGTTAAAGGATGAATAGAGATAAACACAACTAGGTATCTGCCCTTTAAACATTTATAATTTATTTAGTGATGATACAAACAAATATTTTCAATATTATAATAGTATATAAAAGATGATAAAAGAGAAGGAGAAAAAAGTTCTTCACTGGGAAGATGATATAGTAGACATCATATAGAATTATGATAAGGAATAGACAATTAAAATGGTGGAAGAAGTAACTGAGGAAAGATATGATTTGAGAGAGGGTTAAGTTTGGGGATCGTTTGATGAGGTCAGCATAAAAGGATCTTGTCAATAAGACTGAGAACTGGAGATTTAAGAGACTCAGTGGGAACTTAGAAGCCATGGGAGACCAGAGAAAAAAAGAGTCTCAAATGAATTCAGGTTTTTAAAGTATTCATTGACTCTGGCACATAGAGATAATTATTTTATTTCCAGTTCAGTTTCCAAGGAGTAGAAACTGGTGGAAGAAGAAAGTAATGTCAATGGAGTAAAGAATGAATGGAAGAAAAAGGGGAGAAGATGAGAGATGGGTAGAGTAACACTTCTTTATAAAGAACTGTGGAATGGAGATGCTTAGTTGAGTAGCAAAGAGTCTGAAAGAGCAAACTTGAAGGGCTGCAGAGAAAGAGCCAGTAGGGACAGTTGTAAGAGGAGAAGAAATATTAAATGGGTCATTGCCTTGGATGAGACTGAATCTCTCTGACCCAGTGAAAATGAGGTAATTTGCCCTGAGTAGGAGAGACTCTTTATCATCTGAGACTAGAAGAAAAATTAAGTACATGGGTAAGGTTAAGTATGGTTGTCTGGTTATTTAGTATGGATAAGTAAAAGTGAACAGAAATTAAGAATATTCATTTTTATTTGCTTCAGTTTTCTACTTGAAGTAGAGTTACTAAAAGATTGTAAGGCAGAATAAGATTTGAAAAATGGAATAGTCAGTGAGTGTAATAAAAGATGAATCTAAGGACAAATGAATGTACCACTAAGTAGATTTGAGGCTCCATCTCTGTCTGAAAATCATTATTTTTGTGTGTCATCAATCTACATGGTTGCATTTTTAAATTTTAAAAATGTTCTTTAGAAGAGTTTAGGAAACTACATCTTTGTGAGGAAAAGGACTGTGTGGGTTTGAGGCACAATTGCAATTTTGCTAGGTAATTTCAGCGAAATGACAGGAGTACAAGACGGTTGAAAGTGTTTATCAGTACAATTTCAGAAGAGTAGGCTAAGCCCAGAAAAGTGAGATCAGAGTCATTTAACATATTGAGTTAAAGTGGAGGGATAGAAGAATTGGAGTTATGAAATTGAAAATAAATTACAAAGGAAGTGATGTCTAAGAGGTCAGAGGACTATAAGTTTTGGTCTGATAATGAGATTAAATTGAGATATATGATTTTTAACAACTTAAAGTGATAAGAAAAGGGTAGGTGAAGTGTGTGTGTCTCTGTGCCCATGTGCAGGCTTCTCTTATTAGAGCTCCTTTTCTTCAGTTATGATAAAAAAATATCACTTTTTTATATCATAATGGTAATTATTTTCAAAATTTATCTTGTATTATTTAATGTTTTATTTATAGTTCAGAGTTTTCCTCTTTTAAAAAAATAACACCAAAAGAAGACAATCATATTGCAGCAGCACTGCTCCCACCTCTGAACTAATTTTGGAAAGCCTACTTAGCGAACAGCAAAGTTTCTTTTCGAATAGCTGATTCAACTCAAGTAATGAGGGTAGCATCTCATCCACAATGCAGCTATATGAAGACAAAATGATCTTAGCAGCTAAACTGTAAACAATTCAACATTCTCAGCAGGATCTTTGTGAGTGTGGACCCATAGATTTCTAAATTCTAAGAGACTTTGCTAGTCACCACTGCACTAATTTGAATTGATTTATTATTGCATAAGCTATAAACCATGCTTTAAACCATAGGGTCTTCTAACTGCTAGGTTTAACTGTACAATTTAAAGTGTTTTGCACAAACAAAATGTAATTTGGGTACAATAAAATAGTGATACCTATAGGCTCTAAAACTAGTAAGAGGAAACTTTATGTTGCATAACATTATTTCATTGTGGATGAAATATTGACATATATTTGTGTTAAAGGGTGTCAAAAGGTCCCCTTGGCCATCCTTCAGTTTCCTATTGGCCTGCTAACTTTTGTCTTCCTTGCATTTAAGATACCTCAGTTTCCCAGATTGAGTGTTTACATAGAGTACTACTGAGGAGATATTAGACTAAGTAGAACTTCATTTGTTATTTCTTCATAGTAACCAAAAATATATTTACCAGAAACTCTCAAAGCTAAACAGTGAGCGTACCTTGTTTTTGGTAAATGTATATTCTTTTTCATATCAGTATATTAAGATATTAGGAAAAAGATACACACACACACACACACACACACACACACACACAGATTTTCTTCAAAATGCTCAGCACTGTTCTAGGTGTTTTGGGAACACAGACAAAAATAAAACTTAACGGATGACCTCAAGTGCCTATAATCTAATTGGGGCAGATTAGAAATTAGGTAAAATGTGATGTGCTGAACCATATGCTCCTGATGGTAATTTTTTAGCAAATATTTATGGAGCACTACAAGTTTCAAATGTGCTGGTAGGTGTTGGGCATATAATATCCATAAAACTGATGAAAATACCTGCTCTCACAAGGCTTATAGTATAGTGGAGCAGATAAGAATCAAAACACATAAGTAACACAAATAGCACAAAAAATGCTATATAGAAACAATAAGGAGGAAATGGCAACAAGAAATTTGATAATTTGATAATTGATAATAAGGAATTTGATAGACTGTCTGGCAAAGGACTCACTGAGTACAAATCTGAAGAAAGTGAAAATTGGCCATGCAGATAACTGCTGAATTGGCCATGCAGATAACTGGGAGAACACATTCTAGGCAGAGGGAAAGTAAAATGCAAAGGTCCCATGGCAGGAGAATGTTCCAGAATGAAAGGGGCACAGTAGTGGGAGTAGAGGAAAGAAAATGGTAGGTAATCAAGGCAGAATGATCATGGAGACTCAGACCATGTAGGGATCTGTAGCTCATTGTAAGAACTTTGGCTATAATTTACTGTGAGAGAGCTTAAGATAAGAAAGGACAGAAATCACAAAGCAGGTGGAAAGAAAGGATGCATTCAGGATTTGAGATTTGCACTGAATTTTGACAGGTAGACAGACTTTGAATTGATGGCTTATTATTGATAAATAGCTCAATAAGAGCAAAAGACACAGTAGTAAGTACTTTAGAGTCTTTGAGAATAAAGTGTCTAGTGTGTCTCAAATAGAGAAAATATTCTTAGACTGGCTATTTATGGTGGAACTAAGTTATGCATAGCCATTAAAGACATAAATGGAAGCTTATATGTTATAAAATAGGAAAATAGGGAATTTTGGAAGCTTTTGACTATAAGAGCTTGAATAAATTGGAGAAAGACCATGGAAAGATTATAGATAGAAGGAAAACAGAGAAAAAATTTAATTTCTGTAGCATTTTCAGAAATAAAACTCCTATTCCTAGTGGACTTTAGTGGACTTTGAATTTTCTCCCATAGTTTGTAAACTGGGGTAATTTTTCATACACTCACAGAATCACTGGTAATGTAAGAAATGTAGTTGAGTTGGTAAAGAATAGGAAGTGAAGAAGTTTAAGAAAGATGAGGTGAAAATGGAAAAATGAAAAATATCTGAGTATGCAAGACAAGCCAGAATTTTATTAATAATTGTTATTAATTTATTAAGAAATTTGATGTGTTCACATTTATTGCTGTATAGTAACCTGCTCTGTAGATTACCTCCCACTGGTTCATAAGTTGTCAACATTTTAAGACAGACAGTGTTTTCAAGCCTGGTTTTTCAGTGGTAACATAAAAAAGGACTTTAATGTTTGCCTCCTACTGCCTCGCTGACATGGAAAGATTTTCACACAGGTTGATACAGGAGGTAAAAATAAAAATTGCTTTTACCAAACCACTGGACTGTGAAAGGCAGTAAATTTCTAAATGGCAACAGTGTTTATGACTGTGGGGGGTTTGCTTACTAGAGGGCATACTTTAAGGTGTGTTGGGATCTGTGAAATTCAATTTTCTGTGTGATGTTTAGCAACTACTGAAGGTGGGGAAAAAAACTCTTTAACCTTAACCATTTTACAAAGTAATCTCCATTAATTAGTTTGTCACTGTTAGTGCAGGGTTAAACTAACTGAAATCCACATCAGCCTACATATGTGAACTGAAAAGGCTTGTGTTTCTGGGCCAAAAATCAAAAGGGAGAGCAGAGAGTTTGTGAAAAAAGAGCCACACAATTTTCAGTGTTTCTCAAAGTTCTAGTGATTTATGCATGTGAACAGGGGTTTGTTGTTGTTTGTGTTTTAAATGAGACAACCGTGCCATGGAAACACACATACAGTGGCTTAATTATCTCACACACAGAATTATTAATGGGAAGCGAACAGGAAGCAGTGTGTAAGACCAGGGTACTCATACTATGGCCCATGGGCCATATCTGCCTTCCTCCTCAGCCTTTTTTCTCTTTTTGTAAATCAGGTTGTATTGAAACACAAACACACACACAGCCACACTCATTTATGCATTGCCTATGGGTGTTTTCACCATACAGTGGCAAAGTCAAATAGTTGCCATAGAGATAGCCTGGCTTAAAAAGTTACGCATATTTACTATGCAGCCTTTTATAGAAAAAAATGTATAAATCCATATTGTAAGAGAAACACCAGCTATGAAAACCACACTGCTGTTAGGTAACATACACCTTCTCTTAATGTAGGACGAAGGAAATTAGGGAAGAAGTGAGCGGCAGAGATAACCCAGTAAAAGAATTAGTGGGGATTGTGAAACAGCTTTTGAGTGCTACCACCTATGTACAACTTTGAACACCCACATCATCCATGTTTTATTTATTTTTTAAAATAAAGTTAAGAGTTTGTTTTCCAAGTTCTAAAATGATAATTGCTTTAGGTTGCTTTAGGATGAGATATTTGCTTTCAAACATCAAACTAACACAAATACAACTAGTATGAAATAACAATGAACAATTGTTAACATTTTCGTTTACCAAGGCAATAAGAAATAGGCTCTTGTCATTTTCTCATTCTCAAGCACTTTTATTATAATAGCAATGGTGTTGTTCTGAAGCTATAAGAAAGAAAATTGCTACTTGCTGAGATCACAGTGTAAAAGTAAAATAGATGAGAAATTCAGATCTATTACATGCAACATGTACTACTATTTATTTAAAGACTAAATTTTTTTGTGTTTATTGAGGGGAGCATTTCATTTTTTTCTGTCTTAACAGATTTATTTCTCTTCTATCTCATCCATGAAAACTTAATAGACAATGCAATTTAAGAACACATGGAAAAAAAACTTGAATTTTGCAATAGGACAATGGAAACTAATTTCAGTTGCTAAGCGAGACAGCTATTTTTGTTGCTGCTGACATCACTGTTGCAGTCTGTTTACAAAACTGGATTGATAAATTTAAAAAGTCAATTTTCATTTGTTACAATTCTTAAATTCCGAAGAAACTTTTTTTTCCACTTTTGCAGTACACTTTAATTATAATTTAATAATAGTCTAAAATAATACAGATTTCTGGGGTAGCATTTTTCAAACTTTTTGGTCTCAGAACACTTTCACATACTCAAAAATTAGTAAAGAGCTCAAGGAAATTTTTTATATGTATCTATTGAAATTTATATTAGAAATGAAAAATGTTGAACTTTAAAAATATTTACTAATTCATATTTATTTCTAAATATAGCATATACACATAACAAAATTTAATGTCTTAACTATTTTAAAATATGTAATTCAGTATTGTTAAGTATATCCACATTGCATGTCACTTTAAAATGATGTTAATAAATACTATACATGGTGACTAATAGAGTTATTACTATTATAACCATAATAAACACTATACGTGGTGATATATTTTAATGCAAATAAATATGTATTCATTTTAAAAATAAAAAAACAAAGATTCTCTCCCTCCCAAATTCTGTAAAGGTAAAAGTGACATTGTTTTACATTTTGTACACATTTTTAATGTCTGATTTAATATAAGACAATTGGAATCTCATGTCTAGTTCTGCACTTGTTATGGCACAAATAGTTTGCTTTGATTGAAGCGTATAAATAAATTCCAGGTTTACGTAGATCTACTACATAGATATGTAGTTGAAAGAAAAAAGAATATTGTAGTAGCCTTTCCAGATAATTGTGGATTTGTCATGTAGCCTATCCTGTGCGCTTAAAAATAGTGTGAACATAAAAGAAGTAAATAACATCTTAGTGTACTTGAAAATAATTTTGATTTCACAGGACCCCCCTGTGAGTCCTTGGATAATACATTAAGAACCACTTGTCTTGAGTACAGCATTGTTCAAATTATGATATGACAATTCCTAGTGGCCAAGGATAACATCTAAATATTGTAATTATCAGAAAAAAAAATCACTTTAAAAAATTTTAAAAACATGTTTAATTTTGATAAAAAGCATATAATGTAAATGTTACCATTGTAACCATTTTTAAGTGTAGAGTTTAGTTGTATTAACTATATTTAAGATGTTGTATGACAAATCATTAAAACTTTTTTTTATCTTACAAAACTGCAACTCTATATCCATTGGACAACACCTCCCATTTCCCCTTGTCTTAGCCCTGGCAACCACCAATTCTATTTCCCATGAGTCTGACCACTTTGGAAACCTCATATTAAGTGTAATCATAAAATATTTGTCTTTTGGTGTCTGGTTTTTTTCATTGAACATAATGTCCTTTAGGTTCATCCATGCTGTTGCATATGTCAGAATTTCCTTTTCTTTTTAAGGCTAAATAATGTTCCATAATATATATGTACGCATTTTGCCTATCCACTCATCCCTCAATAAACATTTGGGTTGCTTCTACCTCTTGGCTATTGTGAATAATGCCACAATGAACACTGGTGGATAAACATAGCTTCAGGATTCTGATTTCAAGTATTTGGATATATATTCAGAAATGGGATTGCTGGGTTGCTGGATCATATGGCAATTTTATTTTTTATTTTTTGAGGAAACTCCATACTATTTTCTATAGTAGTTATACTATTTTACCTTCCCAACTAGAATATGCAAGAGTTCAAATTTTTCTACATCCTCCCAACAGATTTTCTTTTTTTTTTTTTGAGATGGAGTGTTGCTTTGTTACTCAGGCTGGAGTACAATGATGTAATCTCAGCTCACTGCAACCTCCAGCTCCTGGGTTCAAGCGATTCTCCTGCTTCAGCCCCCCTGGGTAGCTGGGATTACAGGCACCCATCATCACACCCAGCTAATTTCTGTATTTTTAGTAGAGACAGGATTTTGCCATGTTGGTCAGGCTGGTCACGAACTCCTTACCTCAAGTGATCCACCTGCCTCAGCCTTCCAAAGTCCTGGGATTACAGGTGTGAGCCATTGCCCCCGGCCAGATATATTATGTTTTTTGATAGTGATTATTCTAATGAATGTAAGATGTTATTGTGATTTAAATTTACATTTATTCTAATGATTAGTGATGCATCTTTTTATATGGTTGCCAGTCATTTCTATATCTTCTTGGCCCATTTTTTAATCAGGTTACATTTTAGTTGTTGTTAAGTTGTAGCTTTTTAATATATTCTGGAGATTAATCCCTTTTTAGATATGTGATTTACAAATATTTTCTCCCAAACTGTCAGTTGCCTTTTCACTCTGTTGATTGTTTCCTCAATGCACAGGTGTTTTACAGTTTCATGTAGTTCCATTTGTCTATTTTTACTTGTGTTGCTTGTGCTTTTGGTGTCATATCCAAGAAATCATTATAAAATCTGATGTCATGATGGTTTTTCCTTATATTTTCTTCTAAGAGTTTTGTCATTTTGGGTTTTATGTTAAGATCTTCAACACATTTCTAGTTAATTATTGAATTTGGTGTAAAATAAGGGTAAGCTTCATTCTTTTATCTGTGGATATTCAGTTTTTCCAGCACCATTTCTTGGAGAGACAGTCTTTTTCATAGTATGTGGTCATATACCCTTGTCAAAGATCAGTTGAACATTTATGCAAGCATTTATTTTTGTGCTTCTTATTATGTTTAATTGGTCTATATGAGATGAGAGTGTTCTCTTGAACTTTTCCCAGTACTTGCAACAGAGGTGTGGCTCATTTACTTGGCTCAAACCCATTGTGGGAGTGGAGCATACAGGTGAGTGGGTGCAGGAGCCGGGATAAGTGCCTTTGGATGCTTACTGGCCTTGGCAGCATCTAGCAGTTCCCAGTGAGCTCTGGAGCCTCAGAGAGCATGTGTTACAAGAAATGCTTTTAACAGATAGCTTAAGTATTAAACAGCTCAGTTAAGAGTCATTGAGAGCCTTATAGGGTTCCTGCTTCCAGTGCATTTTGAATTCTTGTCTGGCATCCAGGAAGAACCAGGTCACATGAATGGACTGAAGGGTGATATATATGGAGGATTTTGAGTGATGGAAGTGGTTCTGATCAGGATGAGGAGCTAAAAATGGGGATGGAGTGGGAAGATAATCTTTCCCTGGAGTTCAGCCATCTCCAGCAGAACTCCTCTTGATGTTCATATGCTTCTTCTCTTCTCTCTCTCTGCTACACTGCTCTGCTTCTCTACTAGTGGAGCTTGGACTTTTAATGGGTGCAGGGTGGAGGGCGTGGTGGGTCGGGTGGTTTTGGAAAAGGCAACATTTGAGCGGGAAAACAGGAATGTATGTTCTCACTTAGGGTCACAGGTCCAGGTTTGAGGGTGGAACCCTTGCCAGGGACCCTGCCCTTTTCTAACTGGCATTTTCCCTGCTCCTGTCCATATTATATATGTCTGTCTTTAGGCCAGTACCACATTGTTTTGATTACTTTACGTTTGTAACCTGTTTTAAAATCACATAGTGTGACCCCTCCAACATTTTTATTTTCAAGATTGTTTTGGCTCTTTAGGTTCCCTTGAAATTCCATGTAAATTTTAAAATAATTTTTTTCTATTTCTCCAAAAATGCAATTGAGATTTTAATAGGGATTGCATTGAATCTGTAAATCACGATTACTGATATCTTCTAAGAAACATTGGATGACTTTCCATATATTTCTGTCATCTTTATTTTATTTAAGCAATGTTTATCATTTGAAATGTAGACGTCTTTTGCCTCATTGGTCAATTTTAGTCCTAAGTATTTTATTCTTTTTGATGCCACTGTAAATAAATTATTTTCTTAATTTCCTTTTCATATTGTTTGTTGTTAGTGTAGAAAAACAAATTATTTTTGTATACTGATTTTATATCCTGCAATTTTTCTGATTTTTTTTACTTTTAACAGTTGTATATATGTGTGTGTGTGTAATCCTTGAGGTTTTCTATATATAAAATCATGTCATTTGTAAACAAAGATAACCTTACTTTTTTTTTTTCAGTGTGTATGTCTTTGCTTTTTCTTATTTAATTTCATTGCCTAGGTCTTCCAGTATTATGTTGAACAGAAGTTGTGAAAGTTGTGAACGGTTTACTTTCCTAAATCTTGATATCAGGCTTTTAAATTTTTACCATTGGATATGATGTTGTCTGTGATCTTTTTATATATGATTTTTATTATGTTGAGGTACATTCTTTTTATACCTAGTTTGTTGAATGTGTTCATTATGAAAAGGTAATGAATTCTGTCAGATACTTGCTGTTCATCAATTGAGATAATCATGAAAATTTTGTATGTCATGCTATTGATATAGTGTATTACACTGATTGATTTTTATACTTTGAACTATTCTTTCATTTCAGGAATGACTCCCAGTTGGTCAAGGTAGATCCTTTTAATGCACTATAAAAGCAAGTTGAGGAATTTTGCATACACATTTATTAGGGATATTGATTTGCAATTTTCTGATGGTGTCTTTGTTGGGCTTTGATATAAATGTAATGCTTACTTCAAAAACCAGTTTGGAAATGTTTCAACTTCTTTAACTTTTTGGAAGAGACTGAGGAAGATAAGTATTAGTACTTTTTAAAATGTTGGGTAGATTTCGCTACTGAAGCCATTTGGTCCTGGGATTTTCATTGTTGGGAAGTTTTTTATTATTGATTTAATGAATTTTTTAATTCATAATTCAGTTAATAAGTTGAATGTTTAGGAAATTATCTATTGTTCTAGATATTGCAGTTTGTACATAAATTTTCGTAATAGTCTCCTGTTCCTTTTGATTTCTATAGCATTAGTTATAATATCTTCTCTTTCATTAATAACTTTGTCTTCTCTCTTATTTTCTTAGTTGATCTACTAAGGGTTTGTCACTTTTTAAAATATTTTCCAAAAAACAACTCTTGGTTTTGTTTATCTTTTCCATTATTTTTTGATTATTTATTTATTTCCACTCTTATCTAGATTATATCCTTCCATCTGCTAACTATAGGTTTAGTTCCTTCTTTTTTTCTGTTCCTTGAGGTGTAATGGTAGGTTATTTGAGATCTTTCTTCTTTTTTAATGTAAATGCTTACCACTATAAACTTCTCTCTTAGTTCTGCTTTCTCTGTATCCTGTAAGTTTTGGTACGATGTGTTTTGATTTTCATTTTTCTCAAGATATTTTTAAGTTTTTATTTTTCATACTTCTTTGTGCCACTTATCATTTAAGGATATGTTGTTTAATTTCTATATGTTTGTGGATTTTTCAGTTTTTCTCTGTTATTGATTCCTAGTTTTACTCCATTGTAGTCAGAACATATTTTGTGTGATTTCCATTTTCTTGAATTTATTAAGACTTATTTTGTGGTCTTACATGTGGTTTATCCTGGAGGATGTTTCACGAGCACTTGAGAAGAATGCGTATTCTGTTTTTGATTTATGGAGTGCTCTGCATATTTCTTTTAAGTTCAGTTAGTCTATAATGTTCAAGTCCTCTGTTTCCTTATTGATCTTTTGTCTGGTTGTTCTATCCCTTATGGAAAGTAAGGTTTTGAAGTCTCTTGCAGTTGTTGTGTCGTGGTTTATTTCTTCCTTCCATTCTGTCAAGGTTTGCTTTGTATATTTGGTAGCTGCATATATACCAGTACACCTACGGTGTTAGGTGTATATATATTTATAATTGTTATATTTTTCTGGTTTGTTAACCCTTTTATCATTTTTAAATGCTTTGTCTCTTATTACAGTTTTTGACTTGATGACATATTTTCTGATATAATTATGGCTACCCCTCCTCTCTTTCAGTTATCATTTGCATGCCATATCTTTATTCATCATTTTGCTTTCAGCATATTAGTGTCCTAGTAACTAAAGTGAGTCTTTTTAGACTTCATAGAGTTAAATCTTGTTTCTTGTTTTGGGTTTTTCAGCTAGTCAGCCAATCTATGTATTTCATTTGGATAATTTAATCTATTCACATTTCAAGTAACAAATGATGGACAAGAATTACTACTGTCTTTTTAATCTTTTAATAATTAATATTTGATATCTAAGATTATGCAAATTAATCAAGGATGAAAATTTTATAATAAAGCAAAAACTTCAAAAAAAGCTTAAAATTACCCATTTCTTCCTTCTGCCTTTCCTCCTAGCTGGTGGACTAATATAAATTTGCATATATTGTAGTTATCAGGCTGATTCAGCTAAGGCATATTAATAATATTAATGATTAAAACATTTAAGAGTTAAAATTACTTGTCATTCTGCTTTAACCCTTGGCAAAAGTGGTAGGACAAATTTAAGATGCAAATAAACCTCCCATTCTTCTACTACCCTAGTTAAGTTCACCAAGTATTCATGTTTTCACCAGTTCTGTGTTAATACCTGCAGAGTCAACCTGATAGCTATCCTCCTAACATGGTTGGGTTGGCTTTTGTTGTTTGATTTTTTCTTTTTCTATGCAAACACTACATTATTAATCTCCACCAATCCCTTTTATCTTATTGCTTCTTGGTTCATCTATGTGAAATACCACAGTGCCACCATCAGTATCAAATGTCAGTAGCTATATTGCAAAATGGTAGCACAAGACATCCTTCAGTGATTTAAATGATATCAAATCAATGAGAAATTTGTTTAACTAAATGTCCATCATTCTGGTGAATATCTTGCAAGCTCAAACTCTCCTAGCTTATTGTTAAATGTCATCTAAGACCTTATGTCTTAGTCATTTTGTCAGGCAGCATAATGAATCATGCACTATTACATTTCTATGCACCACTAATGGGTGTGCCTATTTTTGGAAATTCTTCATTTTAAAAAGACAAAGGGATAATTTCTATGGCAATTTAGACTTCATGCTTATTGATTGTAAAACATAGGTAGATACACGCTGTGGTAGTTGGTAAATCTCTGAACTGCTTTGTGTTAAAGTAAAACAAAATAAACCTATCTTTTTTTAAAAAATGCTCCTCAAAATGTATATGTGTTTACTTTAATAATGCAATAACCCACATATTATGTTCAGGTAAAGTCTTTACACTTTTGGTGATTTCCTTCTGATAAAAGATTAAGCCCTTTCATAAACTATCTGAGTCATAAATACTGAGACAGATTCTGTGAGGAGGTAATTTGCAAGAAGTTATTCTATCTGAAAGAGTACATCACCAACCTCTGTGAAATTTTGGGCTATAAAATGTAGTTATTTCCACTCTTTAGTTCACAAAGTTTTTTTTTTTTTTTTTTTTTTTTTTTGTATATGTACATATATATACTGCTACAAAGAAAAAAAAGAACATTTAAAATTACATTATTTTCTTGAATACCAGCTAAAAGGCCAATATATACAAACACAATGTGAAGTATAGATACTGGCATATATAACCAAAAGCATAGACTTTGGAGTAAGAAAAAGCATTTCTTTTTTACTATCCATCTTAAATATTAATTACTCATACTTCTTTGCTTCATGGTTTCTTTTTGATAAAAGAATATTATATTTGAAAATCCTAATTAAAAAGACATTAAAATATTTTCGATTAGTGTGTAAATTAAAATGTAATATTTTACATTCTGAATATAAAAGATTGTAACTTAACCTAAGTATCCACTCAAAGAAATATTTTTGTCCATCTATTACAGCATTACTCAAAAATGATAAAAATCTTTCAACTAAATTCTGAAGATCATGCTTGGGATAGTTTGCCTTAATAAAAAAAGTCTATGTGAAACTCACTTGACCATCCTTGGGTGGCATTTAAAATATAGTCATTCTGCAAAATGGAGAAAATAAGCATGAATTTCCAAGTTCAGAGGCTATGACTGAATAGTCTAACAATATATAAGTTGTGTGGCACTTGAAATGTATCCATTTACATGACCAATGATAGAATTGCATTTATATGTTTGGAAAATAGGAGATAGATTGGAATAAATTACCATTTATGGCCACTTATTACTTTAAGTACGTTTATTAACATAAGCTATATTATATGTGTCACACATACATAATGTTGATTAAGAAAAGCAAGAATGCAAGATTAATATGTAGAATGATAACATTTTAGTTATATGATATTTGTTAGGATTGGACTGGCTATATTTCAGTCACAGATAGAGCTGAAATCGCCGAGTCCTCATACACATAAAGTTTGATATAGGTTACTGAGTCCTTCATCTTAGAGCTACACTCACTGGTACAAACGGTGTCCAAGGTCATAGTGGTTGAGAAGGGAGAAGCAAAAACCTACACCAAAATGTGGTACATGTTCTTTGTGATGCATTCGTTCATCCAGAAGCAGATGCATGTTCCACACACTCATGCAAGTGGTCCTAGAGCATGCAGGAGGGTTTATTGTAGTACATGGAGCACTGGGTAAGCACTAACTTTCTCTGCCACATACAAATTCTTTTAAAAATAATAAAATTTTTTTTTATCTAATATATTAAGGAGACACATCAAAATATCAATGTCAGCTTTCTGTTTGTTTGGTTAATTTTAATTTTGTTCTTTGTATTTTTCCGTCCTTTTCCAAATACTCTATACTATGTAATACTTTCATAAAATAAATTATAAAGTATTGAAACTACTACGTACTGGCATCATGAAATTACTTTAGCTTTTTATCTGTGTTAGAAATTGTTAATTTACTTATTTTTTAAAATCCCTTTGGGCCTCAGTTTAAAACAACTGTATTCTTTTAGCACTCATTTTGTTACTGGCTAAAAGTTTGTAAACAAATATATTTTAAGATTGATCAGCTTACATGCAGTTAAATGCACTTTGTCAACTTTGTAGCTTAATATTTTCAAGTTTATGTTAAAATAATAAAAACAAACCATTAAAGCAGGAATCAAAAGATATTAAACCATGTAGTAGGGCAGGAGATAGAAGAGAAAATGAGAGAGTGAGACTCAGATATAATTTTAAGGGGTAATCACTAACACAAAATGTCAATATATCTATCTCGGATATAAGCAGCTGCTAACAACCATGGAGTATTAATATTGCTAATCCATTTTCGTTTTCAAATACATTGCTGTAGCATCTATCTATCAAATTATATCAATCTATTTAGATCTCTCTCAAGAAGTCTACCTGGGGCTTGCATTAGGAACTCAGAGAACTCTTCAGTCAATAAAGGTCAGTTCTGCTGCCAGATATCAGATGAAGAGGTAACTGGAGGGTCAGTTTCACTGTCATTGCTTCTGTCAAAGCTTCATTTGGGGCACTGCTGAAAACTCTCCTTGCAAGGTCAGTTTTCACAGATTTAGGTGTGTTTCACATATTTCAGCTCCTAAAGTTGCAGCTTTTTAATCAAAACTGAGCTGATCAGCTATTGTTTCTAAGGCCCACGTAATAGGACAAGATAGATCCATAAAAGGCACAAATTTTCACCTTTCTCTATGTCTACTCCCCTTTGCATTGTAACTGTAGCCTATCTCATCAAGAAATGAGTTTATTTTCCTCCCACTTTAATCTTCCTTGGTTTTGTCTCTCGTTTGATTAATAGAATATGGTAGATGTAATGCTGGTACCGGTTTCAAACTTTGGCCTCAGAAAGCCTTTCATTCTTCTTTTCAGTATCTTAGAACCCTGAGATTGCCATTGAAACACACCCCACTAGCCAGCAGAATGAAAAGAGACATGTCACCCTCATCACCATACCTCATAGTGATTGAGGACTTTAAAATGAGGCAGTTTCCAGGCAAACCATCAGAGAAACGTGAGCAAGCCCAAGCCATGATCAGCCAAGCCTGGCCCAGATCAGCAGAACCACTCAGCTGAATCATGGATTTATGAGCAATAACAAATTACTGCTACTTTAAGCCATTACATTTTTGGATGAGTTGTTATGCAGAAAGTATATCAACTCATAAACACTGCAAACCTTTAGAAGACTTCTAGGGAGTACAGGAAACCAGTCTAGACTAACACTGCCTTTTCTCTCAGTGAGTGTTCTTTAGCTGCCCTTGGTTCCCTTTTGCCAGCGTCTGTCCAGCAGATCCTAGCTGCGTGACATATTGATGGATGGATAATGTACTCAAACACCAATGTTCAGTGAGAGTGGACTAGGTCAGACCGCTGACTGAAATAGTTTAGCAGTCGCACCCCAGTCTTCCAGCTAAGCTTGCATTTATTTAGTAAAGATCAAATGACGAAGCTTTAGAATGAACACCACTAGAAGGTAATTAACCGTGCCGACCCCCAGAGTAGAAAGCAATCACGCACCTGTGGATGGTTAAAGGTTAGTCTTAGGATCACATGAGTAAACAAGCTATTTAGATAAACTCCCTTACATTCCTTTGTTATTTACTCTTGTTATTAGCTCAAAGTAAACAGGATTAGGCTGCCTTCAGCCAGATCTTTTACTGAAAGTATGCAAACCTCCTGGCCTTCCAAGAAGGTTTGTGACTATTTTCTATAACTTTCTTCGTAATTTCTCTTACAACTTGTCCTACCACCCTGACTGAATCCCCACACTCTTTCCTGCCAGTGGACAGTAATTTATCAAATAATTTCTGTTAATATGGAACTAAAAAATGAAGAATTTAAGTCTAGAACTTATTGCTTCCAACAACCTCTTTTCTTCCTGTGCAAATTTACTGATATCCTCAATAGTGACCAGCATTGCATGCCAACAAGTACTGATAAAGACAGAATTAAAAAATTTTTAAAAGCTCTACCATAACTTTCTTCAAGGGAAACAGAATTCACAAAAGTTCTATGCAAAAATATGCTACAAAGTACCCTTCTACATTTACTTTGACATGGACATATTCTTTAGCAAACTGTTAAGCCTAAATTAGTCTACTATAAGTGAGAGAGAATGGATCCTGATAGATTGCAGGGAGTACAACTGGTTTATTCCTGGGTTTATTTTGCCTTAGTTTAGCTTGGCCCAATTGCTTAACCTCACTGAGGCTTATGCAGCTTATCTAGAAAATGATAGAGAAAATATGATCTGCTTCACCAATAGCCCAGGTAGGTAAGTAACTCCTAGAACCAGGGCACTATATTTTGCCTGTAACCTCTCTGCCTCCAAGCTATTCCCACTAGATGAGAACTCACAAAGACTATGTATTTTTCATGTTCTTTATACAGGGTTACTGAGGACATAGGTCTTCTCTATTCCTCTTTCCTATACTCCTGTACTTTATCATTTTGTGTAGAGAACTGAATTAAATGCCTGCCCACCATGCACATATGGCACCTCCCATGCAGGATAACTAAATGCTTGTTATGATCATAATGATAAAGAAGACAGTAAAGAAGGATACTTGTAGGAATTTGGGAATCACATAAGTAAAATCTAATATAACAAAGGACCAAATGACTTAGCTGAGATATATGATGCAAAAATCTGAAAACTTTGAAGCTAAACGTTTGCAGCAGATCAGTGATTTGCTGTGATTTCTTGGAGAGGAGGTACTTATCTCTGCTGAAAGCCTGCTAATTTGGAGGCATTCATAGATAAAGGTGGTGTAGTGGTTAAAAACATCAGACACAGAATAGCCTGCCCAGCTTTTTATTCTGGCATTATCACTTTCTAACAATAAGGCACAGATGAGGAACTGCTTGTAGTGCTTAAGAGTGAAGCCTCTGGGGCAAGTTGTTCTGTCATTTAGCAGGTGTGTTATTTCAATGAAGTTATAATTTTCTGGATCACATTTATTAAATGGAAGTACTAATAGTACCTACCTCACAGTGTTGTGGTGAGAATGAACTGAATTCATACATGTAAAGTACTCAATTTATATATGTCACGTCTGAGACTTTGCATTTTACAAATGCAAAATGAGGCAACTGGTTACACACTCCAAATTTGGAGATATTAGTAGCACGTTTATATGATATGAATAGCATTTACTGTATAATTTAGGGAGTTTGCATGTTGCCATCATGATCAACATTACAATCATGGTTAATATCTTTAAAGACTAGATCTCTCCCTTTTATTGCCATGTAAAAAATGAACTTCATTTTTATTTAAATTATTTTCTTTTTTGAGTTCAAAAAATGTTTCAGGTTAATGCTAAGAAACATTTTTATAAATATATACACCAGTACTTTTGAGTACCTAACATGTGTCAGGCATGTCAAGAACTTCATTATTGCAATGTTATTCAGAAGTAATGTTGCTGCAAAGTAATGTAGTCCCTAGTGCAATCTTCATTAACGTTTTACATAATAAAATCAGCTGAAGTTTTTAAATCTAGTGAAAGGTAGATCCAATACCCAAATTCATTGCTGATTGACTATTTCGTCATTATGTGACCATATTTTATATTTATGCATCTATGAGATAGTATCTACATGAAGTAAAAGTATATGCAAAATGCAAGATATGTAATAAAGGCTTTAATAATTTAACTTGTTTATAATTTTAGAATATATAAAAATAATAATGAAAATTATTACTTTGAAATTCATTTTTCCTAAGAAAGAAAATGTAGGTTTATAGAAATATAAATAGAAAACCGTTTATAGAAAAAACAGTTACCCACAGAAAGAATAATACCATCTTAATATTTACAAAATCAAAGAAAAAATATTGGGCTACAATACCATAAGAACCAAAGACTTTAGGAAAGAGATTTTAAATATTAATAAAAGAAAACCATGCTCTTATGGCAGAGATAACAAGGACTATGAATCAAGCACCAAGCAGATTCCACAAAAAAACCCACCATAAACAAAAACCAAATATGACTGTTTATTTTTACTTTAAAATATTTATTTATTTATTTAGAGATGAAGTCTTGCTTTGTCACCAGGATGAAGTGCAGTGGCATGATGTCGGCTCACTGCAACCCCCACCTCCCACGTTCAAGCAATTCTCCTGCCTCAGCCTCCCAAATAGCTGGGATTACATGCATGGGTCACCATGCCTGGCTAATTTTCTATTTTTAGTAGAGATAGGGTTTCTCCATGTTGACCAGGCTGGTCTTGAACTCCTGACCTCAGGTAATCCACCTGCCTTGACCTCCCAAAGTGCTGGAATTACAGGTGTGAGCCACTGTGCCCACCTCTGACTGTTTAATTCTGAATAATTTTAAAGAAAAAGCAAAATAGAAAATGGAATATATCCAAAGAAATAATGAACTATTAGCTCCATGAAGTACTTAGATTGTTTTTTAAAAAAAGCAACAAAATATAAATTTAAATTGAAGTGAGCACTGAATAACAAAGACAATGCTTACAAACAAGTGGCATGATAACACACTGAAAATTTCAGACTCGCGGTGGCTCACATCTGTAATCCCAGCATTTTAGGAGGACTAGATGGGCAGATAGCTGGAGCCCAGGAATTCAAGACCACCCAGGCAACATGGCAAGACTCTATCTCTACCAAAAATAAGTAAAATTTTAAAAAAAGAACTACCAGTATAGTCGTGCATGCCTGTAGTCCCAGCTACTCAGGAGGCTACGGTTTGAGGATTAGGCCACTGTACTACAGCCCGGGTGACAGTGTAAGACCTGTCTAAAACAGGAAAGGAAATTTCAGTGATATGAAAACCTTAAATTGTTGCAGAATTGTGTTTTTGGAAGCCAGAGATAATTTCTAAAGGATTTTTTTGCTTGTTGTCTTTCACTTTAAGAATGTTCAAGCTAGAAAAGGAAGAAAATGAAATCCTTTCATAAGTATGCTCTGCAGACTCTGGCAAGTCCTTTCAAATATTTAAACTGGAGAAATCGTTGCCCAACCCTATACAAATATAAAATATCATTCTTATGACTCATCCTTCATATGGGTCATAAATGTTCTTGTATATGCTAAGAAATGATAGAAATGAGACTTTTTATGTGAAATGTTTGCAACTTACTAATTGTGTGATAACAAAGGAGTTATTTAACCTCTTTGTCCCAGTTTTTTTTTACCTGTTAAATGAGGATAAGAATAGTTCTTAGCTCATAGTGTCATTGTGAAATTTAAATGAGTTAATATCTTTAACATATAAGGACCAAATGATAACATGTTGTGCTTTCCATTTGTATTGCTCTACTGCTTGGTGTGCCAATAAATTATTAACAACTGTGTATGCAGAGGAAGGCTTGATTTGTAGTGTTTGCTAATGTCTATGGTGTAAATATTCCCCACGTGGTTGATGACATTTATCATGAAGTAACTGGATGAGAGCTCCAAGAACATACACAAAAGCATACAACCATATAATATGTCCATCATATAATACAAATACCAGTAATCTTAAGAGTATAGATGATGGTATAATAATTAGGATGTGATGGATTTTGAATATTTATTACTTAGTTTTTAAAAGGAAAGAAAGGAATCAAGAGATTACTTGTGTAATGAATTACAAAAATATGTATTCAATCTGTGCAGTGCCTGCCTGGAATCTTAGATTCTAGAAGAGCAGGACTATGCTACTGACATTATATGCCACATTTGACATACATTTGACTTTCTGTAGAGTAGAGTCAATGAATGCATGTGTGGGCTACATCTATAATATAGTATTAGATATCTTTATATAGGTAAATTTTGCTTTGTTATACTTTGTAATTTTCCTACAATAAAAATAAATCTGTTATTATTAAGAATTAACAAGAGCAAAAAGTGAAGATATATAACTTTCAACTCAAAGTAGTTTATACAAAAACATAATTAGCTAATATTATCAGGAAGTTAAGACATGATTGTGGCTTTAGTTACAGGTAGATTCAGAGGTTAATACAATTTGTCACCATTCTCATCTTCCCTTCAACTGCCTGTGAACTGTGAGTTGGTTTTATGCTATCCTAATCTCAACAGTTTTCTATGATTCTTTCTTAATAGGATAATCACATTCTCCCAGTATTGTGACTTAAATGTGTCTTTTATATTTAATTTAGTGTATAAGTCTTGCAGAGGATACCCATTGACCAGTGCAGATAATATTCCAATTCATGAACAAATCAACAGGAGCTTTGGAAATAGAGGATTCAAATTGACCGGTACAGATCACATTTTCTTTAGTGAAGGAAAAGTGATGTACTCAAATTGCCAGTTCCACAGAACAGAATAAATTATTTCTTAAGAAAACGTACCTTGGGCAGTAAATAACATAGGCTACTGTAATTGTGAAGTGAAGGTGAAAAGTAAATTGGTAGCTAGAGAGGAATTTAAGGCTGAAGGAAAGCACATGAAATAAAATGTTATGTATGAGATTTGTGAATTACCCAAAGCTAAGATGAACTATAAATATAGTTGATGGAAAGATTGGATTCAAAATGATCTCAATAGGCAGAAACAAGAAGAATAAAACAAGATGTGATTTCACAGGAGCAAATACGAATTCCTACACTTTAGTTCAGACAGTTGGCTTTATATAAATAAAAAAGTAGAAAACAGAATTTATAGCCGTGCTACTGAAATAAGAAAAAAATGAAGTTTTATTTAACTTCAAGTTCAACAGGAGCTGACAGCATGACACTGTTGCTAAAAAAGGTAATCCAATCTTTGGTTGTTGTACGGTTCAGAGCAAAGGAGATTAGAGTCTCCTTGTGCTCTCTGTTGATCATATTAAATCCAGACCATTGCTTCCAGTTTGGGATTCCATATTTTAAGAGTGACACTAATAAACTCAAGGGAATCCTGAGTCAGACAAAGAGGGTAGAATAATATGTTTCAAAAATGACAGAATGAACTGAGTATAATTTTTATCATAAAAGGGATGGTATCAGGGGGATTTAATAGCCTCCTTCAACTATTTTTAGATGTATCTATAGAAAAGGAAGAACATTAATTCTAGTGTCCAGAAGAACAGAAATATGTTAATTGATACAAGTCAGAATAGGAGGAATCTGGCTTATTAGGAGGATGACTTTACTTTTTAATGTGGCTCTATCGGAGACTGACATTAAATCAGTTTCTGATAGATTTCATTGTTAGTTATTAGCAGAGGACACAATCTCAAACATAGGGACTTTGTGGTCACTCTGTATTCACAAATCGCTCTTTTAAAATTGCTTTTATATTTATTTCTAATTTTTTCTAAATGTTAATTCCAAGGTACATGTGCAAGATGTGCAGGTTTGTTACATAGGTAAATGTGTGCCATGATGGTTTGCTGTACCTATTAACCCATTACCTTGGTATTAAGTGCAGCATGCATTAGCTATTAATCCTTATGCTTTCCTTCCCCCCACTCCCCACCTATACGCCCCAGTGTGTTTTTCCCCTACCCATGTCTATGTGTTCACATTGTTCAGCTCCTCACTTACAAGTGAGAACATGTAGTGTTTGGTTTTCTGTTCTTGCAGTAGTTTGCTGTGGATAATGGCTTCTATCTCCTTCCATGAGGAGGTTGACATCTTTAACTGTGAAATTGCAGCATTTCAAAATTGTGTCTTTTATTAAATGTTAATTTAAATAATAAATTAGTATGGTTGGGTCAGAAAGGAAAAATATTAATAAAGGTTTGAATGAGTATAAAGTTCTAAGCAGTGGTCCCTATTGAAACCCTATTTAAAATATTTATATTAAGATATTTATAATAAAATTTTCAATTATGTTCTAAATTTTATTTGCCTTCTTCAATTTTATTTCATGCTGCCTTCATATCTACTTTTTCAATTTGATTTTTAACAAGTTTATTGAGGCATAATTGACATACAATAAACCACACATAAAGTATATAATTTGATGTTTTGAAATGTATATCCATGAAACCATCATCACAATCAATAAAGTAAATGTATCAATAACCCCTAAAAGTTTCTGTATGTTCCACTGGAACTCCTTCTTTCCAAAGCTTTCCCCATTTTCACTATCTACATCCCTAGGCAAATGCTGATCTGTTTTCTACTAATATTAATTTATTTGCATTTTCTAGAATTTTATATGAATGTAATATTATAGCATGTTTTCTTTTATCTGGCTCCTTTTATCCAGCATAATCACACTGTAGTTTCTCCATGTTGATACATGTATCAATAGTTTAATCATTTTATATCTGAATGCTATTTAGATATTTCATAATTTGTTCATCCATTCACCTACTGATGAACATATGGGTTATTTTCAGTTAGAAGCTGTTACATGTTTTGGTATAGACCTGTGCTCTCATGTTTTTTTGTGTAAATATCTAGGACTAAATTGGCTGAACTATATGATAGATAAATGTTTAACACTTTAAGAAATTGCCAACATTTTTTCCAGTGGGTTTTACCATTTTATATTTCCACCAGAAGTCCGTAAGTGTTCTAATATCTTCACATTCTGAACAGTCTATTCAATCTTAAGACATTCCAATGGATATGTAATGGTATCACAGTGTGGCTCTAATTTGCATTTCACTAATTGTTTGTGATGTTAAACATTTTTCCATGGGTTTATTGTCCATTCATTTGCCTTTTTTGAAGTAGCTGTCTAAATCTTTGACTATTTTTAAAAATCAGTTTGATTTTCTATTATTATTTTACATCGTGGAAACAAGTCCTCTTTCTGATTTACTAGGTGCAAATATCTTTCCCCCATCTGTGGCTTGTCTTTACCTTCTCTTAATACTGTTTTTCAAAAAGCAGAGTTTTTTATTTAAATAAAATAAATTTATAATGTTTTACAGATTTGGCTAAGAAATATTTATCTAACTAAATATTCGTAAAGATGTTCTCATATTTTATTTTGAAAACTTTATAGTTTCAGATTTTACATTTAGGACCGTTATTTATTTTTGGTAATTTTTTACATATGGTACACAGTATGGGTCTGAAATTCATGTAGTTATTTTACATAGGGATAAGAAATTGTTCCAATGCCATTTATTGAAAGGACTATTCCTTTTCTACTTAAATGACTTCACATCTTTGCTTTGTAGGAAATCAATTGTCCTTGTATTCTATTATATTAATCTATTTGTCTATCTTTATGTCAGTACCGCAGTCATTATATGTAGCTTTTTTTCTTTTTCATTTTTAAGGACAGGTTCTTACTCTGTTGCCCAGGCTGGAGTGCAGTGGCAAGATTATAGCTCATATAAGTAGCTTTATAGTAAGTTTTCAAACCATTATGTATCATTAGTCTTCCAATATTGGTTTTCTTGTTTAAAGTAGTTTTGATTATTCTAAGTCCTTTGCATTTTTATATACATTTTAGAATCAGCTTGTCAATTTTTACTAAATATCCTACTGAGATGTTGAGTGAGAGTGCAGTTGAGTGAGATCAATTTAGAAAAAATTGTTACCTTTGCAATACTCAAACTTTGACCTAGGAAGACTTTACAGCTCTCCATGTTTTACATCATCATTTTTTTTTTTTAGCAGTTTTTTTGAGTTTTAAATGTAAGGGTCTTACACATATTTTATCATATTTATCCCTAATTATTTTATATTTTTGGTGTCATAAATAGTACTTTTTGTTCATTTCAATTCTAAATTTTATTGCTAGGATGAAGAAATACAACTCATGACTATATATTGAATTTATACCCTGTACTTTTTTTGGTAGATTTCATCAGATTTCCTGTGTACACAGACATATTATCTAAGAATAAAGTCAAGACAGTAAACCACGAAAAAATCATGGCTTTAATGCATAACAACTCTCATCCTCACTCGGTGTATATAAGCTCTTGTTTCAAAACAATATTAAAATATTTTTCTCTCTGAAGTTAATTCTGTAATTATAAAAATATAAAAAGAATTAAATACACATAAAATGAAAATATATGCATTTAGCTTAATTCTTTTTATAGTATTGTGGCTTTCATTTTGATGCCGTTTAATAATTTGATGTCAACTTTTTCTAGATAAGACTTAGTTTATTAGACTTTTCTAAAGGTAGAGAACTAAGAGAAAATAGAAAATAAGCTTGCAAACAAAATAAAAAATGAGGATTTAAAAACTAAATGGACAGAAAGGCATTGTTACAATGTAAAAAAATATATATATATAAATTATACATTAAAAACTAGTTGTATATATCTAGTTATATGCATATACATATATAACTAGTTTACATATATAACTAGTTATATATATCTAGTTATATGTATATATATACACATATATAAAACTATTTACAAAATGATCTGCAACAAAATATTCCCTTTTTATAGATGAGGAACCAAGTTTAGGGGGGTTAAGTAATTTGCAAAAGATCATATTCAGTCTTAAGTAGCCTGTTTCCAATCCAATGCTATTTGTCATTTGACTTATTTCAGACTAAATATCCTCATATAAGAAAATTGAGAGATTGAATTAGATAATCCTTCAACTCATGTCACTTTACTGATCCTACCAAGAGAATATCAAAAGTTTAGTTTAAAATTACTTGTATGTGGCATTGGTACAATGAATAAAACTAAAGTACACCGTCCATCTGTCTCTTGTCGCTGCTCATTTCCTAGAATTTGTAACACCAAAATATTTTATCTGCCTCAGGTCCTACTTATTTGAGTAAAAATATTTTCTTTAAATATGACTATTATAACTTGAAGAAAATTACAGCATTTATTTCTAATTCTAAAATATGGTGCTAGTATATTCTTTCATTAAACCAGAAAATATACCTTCCTCTCTCACTAGCTTTACTCGTATTTCTTTTATTAATTCAATGTGGGGTTCATAGAACAATGCATTTTATGACTATTAATTCACAACCTGTCTTCACAGTTTATAAGTGGAACTCCTCTAACTATGAAAAGAGTTTCATATTAAAATCTATAGGATATGACCCATGGCTTTTGCATCAAGAATTCATCAGTAGAATTATAACTCTATAATTCATGGCTCTTTGTAACTCCCATGCTTGATAGTGTATATTTAAAGTATGTTTACAATGCATGGAGATACAAATATTTCTAAATTGATTTTTTTTTAATATTATAGGTTATTTCCTTTGATGTGATTTTTTTACCCCAATTTGATAAATTAAATCAAATCACTTATGAATAAATAAAATACCATTAAAAATTGAAGCAAATTTGAAAATGAAAATTATGTAAAATGCAAGTGCAATTTTCTTGAATATTTTTGTAGGGAACCTTAGAATGAATTACTTATGAATATTACTTGAGGTATCCAGTATGGCCTATGGCATACCCTCACATCCTGACATCATCTGATGAAGGGCACCTCAAACTCTTATTAGCAGTAATTTTTAAAAAAATAATCTCTATTTCTTAATGTTAAGAACTTAATAACAAATTTAAAATATTTCTTCAATCTGTTGTATATACTTCATATGAATACTTTCTGAATACCTTGTGAGAGCTTTCATTTACCATCTTTATTGAATCAACCACGGATTATCAAGTAAAAGGTAGATGTCCAACACAATCCTAAGCAATAATCTACACAGACAAGGCTCCTTCTTCCATGGCGGGTATATTGTGAGGCTCTGGCTAACATAGATAGGTAAGGCAGAGAAAGACTCTCTGGGGAGGTGAAATTCGGACTTAAAATGGAATGTGGAGAAATGTGAATAAAAGAATTCCAGGTGGAAGGAATGAGTGCAATAATACTGACACAGAAAACTTCTTAGCATGTTTAAGGAACAGGAAGAAAGCTGGTCTGACTGGAAGATGAAGAGAAAAGGGAGAGGTTTGGAAGATAATAAATTGATATGCAAACAAAGTACGTAGGATTTGGTGAGCCAAGGGAAATAGTCTGATTTTGATTCTAAATATGAGGAAGTTTTTAAGCAAGGGAGTGATTTGATTTAACTTACTTTTAAAGACTATTCTGTTTATTCTTTCAAGAATAGAATGTAGGTGGCAAATGTGGAGAAGTCTAAGTATCAAGTATCAACTTGATGATGGGGGATTGAGAGATGAAGAGAAAAATATATTTTTAAGATATATTTTGAAAATCAAGTCAATAGGATTTATAGATTAGTTGGATTTGGGAAAGGAAGAAGAGATTAATTAAGGACCCCTCTCATATATTTTGCCACATCTTTCAGTTAGTTCCCTTTCACTATACAAGGAACCCAGGACAGGGCATACTTATAGGTTTGGGATATTAAATGAGATGCATAAAATGCCCGATATTCAACATGTTAAATTTGAGGTGACTATTTTTCAGTTAAATACAACATGTAGGAAGAGTTGAAAAAAGAGTCAGACCCTGTAAAATACTTGAAGAGATTTTTTCTGAGCCAAATATAAGGACCGTGGCCTATGACAGAGCCTCAGGATGTCCTGAGAACATGTACCCAAGGTGATTGGTTTACAGTTAGATTTTTATACATTCTAGGGGGACAGTAGTTATGAGCAGACACCAATCAATACATGTAAGAGGTGTACTTTGGTTCACTCCATAGAGATGAGACAACTTGAAGTGGGACTTCCACTTAATAGGTGAATTTGAAGCTTTTCTGATTGGCAATTGATTAAAAGAGTTAAGTAGTTATCTAAAGACCTGGGATCAATAGAAGAGAGTGTCTGGATTAAGATAAGGTATTCCTTGTGCAGATAAAGCCTCCAAATAGTAGGCTTCAGAGGTCTTATGAGACCTGATGATGCGTGAGTCATTTAGTTACCTCTCTCTTGGATCAGGGAAAAGACCTAAGGGGAAAGGCATTCTTTACAGAATGTGGATTTTGCCCCACAGGAGATAGCTTTTCAGGGCCATTTCAAACTATTTTAAATAAACATATTTTGGGGTAAAATAAAAATAAATCACTTTCCTTCAGGGCCTGCTATCTGTCATGTGATTCTACACTAAAGTCAGATTGGAATTTGGTATCTTATTGTTATAAGAATCTGTTTTGTCAGTCTTGAGATATCTGTTTAGATGTTAATGCTGGTCAGTTGTGCCTGAATTCCTAAGGAGGAAGGATATAATGAGTGTGCCCCACCTCTCCCTTCCCATCATGGCCTGGACTAGTTTTTCAGGTTTACTCTGGAATACCCTTGCTCAAGAAGGAGGTACATCAATCAGTTGAGGGGCTCAGATTTTTATTTTTGATTTACATAGACAACTGAATATTTAAGTCTTAACCTCAAGGGAAACATAGATATGGAGGTAGATAATTATGAATCACCTAAATATAAATAATGTTTAAGGCTATGGTCACAAGAAAATGATATAGATAATGAATAAATTAAAGGTGAAACTATGGCTTAACCTAACATTTAAAGGTCAGTTATAGCAGAAGGATTTCAGGAAGGGAATTGTTGCAGAAGTGCCTCTGGCATTTATCAGAAACATGTTGTTTTGTGTAATCTAAGACTGGAAGGTGTTTTGGGACAAAGCAGTGGCCATCTGTGTTGTTGAGAGACTGAATGATATGAAGGCAAGTAGTGACTGTTAACTTTGGCAACATGACGCCTGCTCCTAGGATTGAAAGCACATTTTCAAAATAGATTTGATAGACAAGGGTATAGGGCTGTGATGTTATTATAAGAAAACTAATGTTCATGGGCAGAGTGGCAAGGCTAGGTTTGCTAGAGACAAATTTCTTCTAATTCATATGTATGTGCTTAGAGACAGGCAAAATGCATATTGTATTCTACATGGATGGCTTCCTTCTTTGGCTTTTTATTTTTTCATTTTAATCCAGTGATATTTCTGACTCAAAAATTAATTTGGGAGCCTAATTCTTAAGGAAAAAAAAAGATTCCCAGTAGCATTTACCTACTGAGTGCTATCTTAGGCAAAGTTGTAAGTGTTTCTTTTCAGCTCTATCATCTAGCGCAATGACTATCCTTGCAGTATTTATCTTTTACTTCTGTTTACAAAAACAGAAAAGAAACAAAAGAGAGAACTATAATACAAATTTAAAGTTTTTATCATCAGTAACACTGGTATACTCTTTGGTGGTTTTAGAGTAGATAGTTAGATAGATATGAGCAAAATAGGAGAGGGTCCCAAGAAATGGCAGGCACTCATTAGGTGACAGTCAGGTGATCATAAACTGTCTCTGAAATGGGAAGTGGCTATGACTAGTGCAAGAGGGAGAGAAGTTCTCCAACAGATTGAAAATATCAGGAGCCAACCAACAACAATTTCCTGATAAGTTTTCAAGCATGTGAAGTAGGGGCAAAATGGTGGAGTTTGACTGTTACGTGATCTTTGTCTGTGGGTGCTTGACCAGTAAGGGAAAATCACCCCCAAGTGAGCGTGTGTACAACCTCAGCAAACACACTGTGCCTGGGGCCCTTCCCAAGTGCTGGTAGGTTACTGTGCATGCAGCAATTGAGCAACAGCCTGCCCCAAGGGAGGGGAAAAGAAAAACCTGGAACCAAGCAAATGTAAAATACTCCCAAACCAAGGGCTGACTAGGGCACTTGATTTCTCAAGTCACCCTTTTAGTTATCTTCCAAGTTACTTTGCTTCTTTCAATAAACTTTTCCTTCTGCTTTAAAATTTGCCTTGGTGTCTCAGTTGAAATATTTTCTCTGAGAAGACAAGGGCCAGGATCACTGTGGACTCACCACCAGTAACTTTCTTTGGTGCCACCTAACTTGGATCCACCATCTAGTGGTAAGACAGTGCTATACCTTGGTCTGTTTGGCTGGAAGCATTCAACACCCATACATGATTCCTTCTCCTTTTTTCTCTACTACTGTATTAGCCCTTTTTCATGGTGCTGATAAAAAGAGATATCCAATAATGGCCAACTTACAAAAGAAAGAGGTTTATTGGAATCACAGTTACATGCGGCTGGTGAGAACTCATGATCATGGTAGAAGGTGAAAGGCATGTCTCACATGGTGGCAGATGAGAGAAGAGAGCTTGTGCAGGGAGACTCCTGTTTTTAAAACCATCAGATCTCATGAGACTTACTTACTATCATGAGAACAGCTTGGGAAAGACCCAACTGATGATTCAATTACCTTGCGGTAGGTTCCTCCAGTGACACCTGGGAATTCAAGATGAGATTTGGTTGGGGACACAGCCAAACCATATTCCTCCACCCCTGGCCCCTCCCCAATCTCATGTCCTCACATTTCAAAATCAATCATGCCTTCCCAACAGTCCTCCAATGTCTTAACTCATTTCAGCATTAACTCAAAAGTCAAAATCCAAAGTCTCATCTGAGACAAGGCAAGTCCCTTCTGCCTATGAGCCTGTAAAATAAAAAGCAAGTTAGTTACTTCCTAGATGCAGCAGAAATACAGGCATTGAGTAAACACAGCCATTCCAAATGGGAGAACTTGGCCAAAAAAAGGGGTTACAGGTCCCTTGCAAGTCCCAAATCCAACAGGACAGTTAAATCTTATAGCTCCAAAATGATCTCCTTTGACTTCATGTCTCACATCCAGGTCATGCTAACTTAAGAGGTGGGTTCCAATGGTATTGGGCACTTCCACCCTTTGGCTATGCAGGGTATAGCCTCTCTCTTGGCTGCTTTCCTGGGCTAGTGTTGACTGCCTATGGCTTTTCCAGGAGTACAGAGCAAGCTGTCAGTAGATATACCATTCTAGGGTCTGGAGGATGGTGTCTCTCTTATTACAGCTTCACTAGGTGATGTCTCAGTAAAGATGCTTTGTTGGGGCTCCAACCCCCCATTTCTCTTCTGCATTGTCCTGGCAGAGGTTCTCCATGACAGTCCTGCCCCTGATGCAAACTTTTCCTTGTATGTCCAGGCATTTCCATATATCCTCTGAAATCTTGGCAGAGGTTTTCAACCCCAGTTCTTGACTTCTGTGCACTGGCAGGCTCAACACCATGTGGAAGCTGCCAAGGCTTGGGATGAAACTCTCTGAAGCCATAGCCCTCGCTTTACATTGGCCCCTTTCAGCAACAACTGGAGCATTTGGGATGAAGGGCACCAAGTTCCTTGTCTACACACAGCACAGGGACTCTGGGCCTGACCCACAAAACCACTTCTTTCTCCTTGGCCTCCAGGCCTGTTATGGGAGGGGCTGTCATGAAAACCTCTGACATACCCAGGAGACATTTTCATCATTGTCTTGGAAATTAACATTCAACTGCTCATTACTTATGCAAATTTCTGCAGCCAGCTTGGATTTCTCCTCAGAAAATGGAATTTTCTTTTCTATTGCATTGTCAGACTGCAAATTTTCTGAACTGTTATGCTCTGCTTCTCTTATAAAACTGAATAACTTTAACAACACCCAAATCACCTCTTGAATGCTTTGTTCCTTAGATATTTCTTCCACCAGATAATCTAAATCATCTCTTTCAAGTTCAAAATTCTAAAGATCTCTAGGGCAGAGGCAAAATGCTGCCAATCTTTTTGCTAAAACATAACAAGAGTCACTTTTGCTTCATTTACCAGTAAGTTCCTTGTCTCTATTGGAGGTCACCTCATCCTGGAGTTTGTTGCCCATATTGCTTTCAACATTTTAGGCAAAGTCATTTAAGAAGTCTCTAGAAGGTTCCAAACTTTACCACATTTTCCTGTCTTCGTCTGAGCCTTCCAAACTGTTCCAACCTCTGCCTGTTACCCAATTCCAAAGTTGCTTACTTATTTTTGGGTATCTTTTCAGCAGTGGCTACTCTACTGGTACCAATTTACTGTATTAGTCCATTTTCATGCTGTAGATAAAGACATACCTGGGACTGGGCAATTTAAAAAAGAAAGAGCTTTATTGGACTTACAGTTTCATGTGACTGGGGAGGCCTCACAATAATAGCAGAAGGTCAAAGACATGTCTCACAAGGTGGCAGACAAGGGAAGAGAGCTTGTACAGGGAGACTGTTGTTTTTAAAACCATCAGATCTCACGAGACTGACTTACTATCATGAGAAGAGCAAAGGAAAGACCCACCCATGTGATTCAGTTTTCTCCCAGCAGGTTCCTCTTGTGACACATGGAAATTCAAGATGAGATTTGGGTAGGGTCACAGCCAAACCATATCTTCTACCTACTACTCACTCTCCTGAATGATTCCCCTTTACCACAGTGGCTCTGTTTCTTTTGCTTAATTTCTCAGCTTATGCTGACAGGTGACCTGCAGTGATGGGAGGATTTTGAGGTCCACACCCAAAAGAATAGATCTCAGTTACTGTGGTTCTCCTGGATAAGAGGCTCATGAGTGTGGTAGAGCTAAGCCTGGACCTTATAATATCTGGAGAATTATTCTTCTTCAAGTAAAATTAGATATTTTTTTTTCCCAAACCCACACCTGCACCATCTATTCTCCCGTGTTCTTTCCTCTGTATTTTGCAATGGCTTTGTATACTCACTGGACCATTCACCTAAGAGGCAAATCAACCTGTTTTCTGCTCTTGCTTTGTGTGCCACACAAATTCCTTTCCTGCTTGAAATATACACTCGTCATTTGTTGTTTGTACACTTGTGGCTTTTGTTGTGTCTGCCTGGCAGCCAAGAGACAGGAACAGGAACATTTATGGGTGTCCCCAGAGATTTATACTGTCTTTTAGCCCTCCAGTCTGGTTGATCTCCAGCCTATTCCCAGTATCTTGGCTTATTGTCAGGAAAAACACTGGCCACAGCCCTGACTACACCCACTGTTTGTTACTTACTATTTATCTTTTACCATACCACACCCTGAGATTTAGTTTTCCAGTGGTTCCTGAGGAGGTTTCTCCACCTTTACAGGGCCTCCATTTGCAGTCCACTAAGAGTACCTTTTACCTCAATACTGGGGCTAGCTCATTTTGGGGAAAAGGAACAGTCTTTCCAATGCTTAGTAAGAGCCCTTATTCCAAATTCCCTGTTTCTCCAGAGGCTTCTCCTTTATTTCAAGAAGGCAGACAATTAGTGTTCCCTAAGCAGTAGAAGCTGCTGTTTCTGTGAAAAAAACAATGGCTTCCCACAAGCATTTTTCGTGCTTCCTTCCTTTCCCACCTATTACAGAGGGATTACCATGCTTGTTTAAATATATTTTTTACATGTTGCCTATGGAAGATAAAATTTTCCTACCTTCTTCTAACTTCCTTCTCAACATGTACAAAGATTGCCAAGTCTACATACAGGGAAAAAGAAATCTGGCCTCTTTGTGGTATTGGCCAAGAATAGAGCCCTTATTTACCTAAAGAACCTGGAAAATGTAAACACAAGAGAATGGAAAACCATGTCATTGCTAGGATGCTCTGGATAAAGGTCACTACCAGGTCCTGGAGACAGGGGTATAGATCCGCCCAAGGCCACAGGCACAGGAGACCTGCTTACTTGTAGAACAGAGAAAAGACTGGTTCCAGGCTAGAAACACAAAACAGATTGTCACCAGAACAGAGACAAAGGTTGGTCCCCAAATGGGACAGAACCAGCAATAAGAGTACCTGGTAAACACCAGTTCATTCCAGAACTCTGTGAATTAATGGAGGGAGCACCTTGCTCACTCTGGTTTGCCACAGACACAGGATTAAGGGAACAGGCCAGGGATACCCTCTTCTTTCCTTCTCTCCTTTTTTATCTCTTTGCAGAGGAGTAACCACACTTCCATAGAACAAGAAGGGAGCAAGGTGACAGGTACCTAGCAAGCACTGATTCATTCTGAATCCCTTAAGATGAGTGATCATTTTCACTCCAGTCTGCCATAAGTGCAGGAACCTCTATTATGCATGGGAAAGGCACTGCTCACCCCAGTCTGCCAGAAGCACAGGAAAAAAGTAGGTAAACAAGAGGGGACACATTTTCCCTCCTCTATTCTCTCTTTGCACATATTTAAACATGTCTCCATACCACAGAACATGTTTCTCAAATAAATGCATCTTCAAGAACTGGAAAATATTTAACCCTCAAACGTCCAAATATGATCTATCCTCAAGGAACACTGCAAGATAAATCCGTGCAGTTTTGCCAGCAATACCCAAATGCGTGAAGTATTCAAAATTTTTGGCTCCAGACTACTAGTTACATTTAATGTCTGCAGATTGCCAATCTCAGCTCTATAGCACAATGAGTTCTGTTGGACTGGTATGATTTTGGCCTGTGTCTTCAACCAAACTTCATCACAATTTAATTCCCCATTATTAGGGAAGGGACCTGGTGGGAGGTGATTGAATCATGGGGACAGACTTTCCCTTTGCTGTTCATGTGATAGAGAGTGAGTTCTCATGAGATCTGGTTGTTTGAAAGTGTGTAACACTTCCCCTTTCACTCTTTCTCTCCAGCTCCACATGGTAAGACATGCTTGCTTTCCCTCTGCCTTCCACCATGATTGTAAGTTTCCTGAGGCCTCTCATTAATGATTCCTGTTAAACAAGTGAAACTGTGAGTCAACTACACCTCTTTTCTTCATAAATTATCTAGTCTGATGATTTACAGCAGTATGAGAATGAACTAATATAGAAAATTGGTACCAGGAGAGTAGGTAATTGCTATAAAGATACCCGAAAATGTGGAATAGACTTTGGAACTGGGTAAAAGGAAGAGTTTGGAACAATTTGGAGGTCTCAGAAAAAGATGAGAAGATGTGGGAAAGTTTGGAACTTCCTAGAGACTTGTTGCATGTTGTGACCAAAATGCTGATAGTTATATGGAAAATGAAGTCCCGACTGAGATGGTCTCAGATGAATATGAGGAACTTATTGGGAACTGGAACATAGGTAGCACTTGCTATGCTTTAGCAAAGACACTGGTGGCATTGTGCCCCTGCTCTAGGGATCTGTGGAACTTTGAACTTAAGATGATTTAGGGTATCTGGCAGAAGAAATTTCTAAGCAGGAAAGCACTCAAGATGTAGCCTGGCTGCTCCTAAAACAGTGTAGTCATATGTGTTTGTCACGGTACCACCTGTGGGGGGTCTGTGCAGGTCTGTGTCACAAACCCTGACTCAGCAACAGATGAATAAAGTACAATGGCACACAGATATTATGCTTGCCAGGTTGGCTGAGTGACCCGGTGTCTACAGACTTTCTGGAGAGCGTTGTAAACAGTTGCAACTGCCGGCCCCCACCAGCCAGTGAGACAGATTTATTTATTAAAGTTTAATTGACAAAGGTTTGAGTCAACACCACTAGAGTGAAAAGATTCAAGGACTGGTTCTGATGCTGAAATAAAACACCATTAGAGGGTAATATCCCTGGTCGACTTCCCACTGAGAGGGCCATCTGGCTCAAAGGTTAGTTTTAAGACCGTATGAGTAAACAAGTTAGGTAAACTCTCCCACTTACCCTGGCTATTTGTTTTACTTGTTAGCTAAATGTAAAGGGGACTTGGGCTGCCCTTAGCCAAAAACTATAGAAAAAACCCTTACGCCCTCCAAAAGGGTTTGAGACTATATGCTATAACTTTCTCTAATACTTTTCCCTTAATATTTTTGCCACCACCCTGAGTGAATTCCCACATGTATTCATAAATAGATGGTCTGAAATTGGAACTTACGTTTAAAAGGGAAGCAGAGCATAAAATTTTCAAAAATTTGCAGGCTGACCATGTGATAGAAAAACCCATTTTCTGGGTATGAAGTCAAGCCTCCTGCAGAAATTTGCATAAAGGGAAGCTGTATGTTAGCATGAAAGACAGTGTGAAAAATAATGTCTCCAGAGCATTTCAGAGACCTTCTTGGCAACCCTTCCATCACAGGCCTGGATCCTAGGAGGAAAAAAATGATTTCATGGACCACGCCTAGAGCCCAGCTACTCCAGCTCTAGGTATGTCTGAAAGGGGCCAAGGTATGGCTTAGGCCATGGCTTCAGAAACTATTAAAACCAGAGGATATAGTAGGAAGGAATTGCTTCAGTTTGTAGATGGGCATCAACAACTTCCTGAAAACTTTCTCAAAGTAGATTATAAAAATACTATAAAAATTACTGTTTAGGGGCAGCATCTTTGGTTTTAAATGCTACACAGTGGAAGAGAATGTTTGGGTTGATGCAGGAACTACAGCTTACTGTGGAACAACTGCAGATGGCTATATATGATTCAGACACAGAGTGGGTTATTCCTGAGGGAACAGCCAGGCTTGACGACTAGATAAAAGCTACTTTAAGGTTTGTTTACCATGAGAAAAGTGACTTCCAGACTCGCCCTATAAATGCCAGTTGGAAGACTCCAGATGAAGCAGCTGAAATGCTTCATATACATTTAGGACTGGCATTGTGATGGCATTATGATGACAGGGTTATTCACTCACTGAATATGCATGTTACCTAGATTTTGGCAAATTCTGTGGTTAAGTGTACCCCTTCTACATGGGCACCCCATGTACCCTTACTCCTGATGAATGGAACAATAGTTTGAGAAGCCTCATCAGTTCTCAGCTTCCCGCATTGGTTTTGCAGGTGTTAATTAAAACATTAGGCTAATTAACAAGAGAAGGGGAAAGGCATAAGGAAGAATCAAAGCACTCATCCCAGGAAAGTGGAAATTTTTAAGAGGTTATTAAGAAACTAGGCAAATAAAGAAAATGTCCATAGGGATGAAACCAAGAAGAAAAAGGAAGGGAAGACTCATTGGACTCATCCCAGCATGATGGAAATCTTTAGATGGTTTAATGAAAATGAATAAAATGGAAATTGATGGTATTAAAACAAAGGTCTTAATATAACATTATCAAATATTTGGTAAACCAAAAAAAGCCCCCCTCCTACTCCCCTAGCATTAAAGGACCCCAAACCAGGATGATGTATTTCCCCCAGTTTGGAGAAATTTAAAAAACCAGAAGGCAGAGATTATAATGAGAAATCGGATCTGAAATTGCCAGGAATAATAGTCCAGTGGATTAATTAAGGTAAAGATTGACAAAAGGGTCAGGGTTTTTTGGTCCAACCTCTGGATGGGGACTGAAAGCCTTTTGCACAAGGAGGGATAAAATGGTCTAGGGGTGAAGAAGAGACATTCTTGGAATTAGAACATAAAAGTTGAAGAGCTGATAGGATTATGAAAGCTGGCATATTTGAACACACTTTATGTGAAGTGATAGCATCACTTTTACTTGATTGTATCATGGGGATGAACATTGTACCTAACTGGGAAATGTTTTTCCTACCTGGTGCCGTAAAATAGAAGGCATGCCAATTTGCTCTTCAAGCAATATTAAGTGGACATGCTAAATGGGAACCAGTGTTTGCCCAAGTCTGCACAGTGCAGAGTAGAAGCCAGGTTACTGATAGGAACACATTTTCCATTTAATAATTCTTTATGAAGCATTTTTTAAAATTACGGCAAATGCTTATTAGCACCTCTCAACAACAACTATGATACTTTGCACTAGACAATTTCAACATGAAGGGCATTTACTGCCTTACTATGGAATGTTGGCTAAAGATACCCCTGTGACGCTTGAACTACTCATACAGTCTGGGTAATGTCAGAGAAACATTCTAATGGGAATGTTCCCAGAAAAGGTCTATAATAAATGGTAATGGCATATAGAGAATCATGCTACCTCCTTGGGAATGCAAGGAGGAGATACCCTCAAGTAGGGAGTATCTTTTCTACTATAGTTGACTGTGGAACTGTGTAAGAAACTGCCGCCTTCAACAGAGCTTGGTAAACAGTCTCGCCTGATTGACAAAAAGCTACCTGGGTGGCAATTCCAAGGTAAATGGACACAGCTTGTTTGGAAGGCTGCTATTTTGATCAAAGAAGGTAAAAACGGATCTACCCAGTGGATTGAATTGCCTGCTGTTTTCCTAACAGTAATGGAAGAATTGAACAATTGTAGAAGCCTCTGTGTTTGGGTTTTATGCACTATAAATAAAAAAAATTATAATTTTTGAGTTACATCAGCTTTATGCCAATTCTGTGTTACTTTTTCTGTAGTTCAAGCACTGTTCTATTTATTCATAAACAGTTAATAGTATTCCATAGTTAAACAATTGCACCTCTAAAACAGCCTGCCGTGCTTACTTTTCTCATAGATGCTATTAGTAATGAAAATTTAAATCATTATGAATGATGTCTTAGAATATTTTTCCCATTTTTAACACAAATGACTATTATTCTATGGCTTCCTAGAAAAAATGAGAAATAATAAATCATTTAAGCATTACTAACATGTATAGTCAATACAGTAAATAAAATTATGGAATGATAAAAACATCTGGATTAAAATAATTAGCAAAAATATACCATTAAGAGTTAATATATAGAAGTAAAAATGAGTATGCCAAATTTCACTCAATTCAGAATGTAAAAAAAAGTACCAGAAAATTACTAGCATGGTAATCTTAAACAAAATTAGGAGCTTTTAAAAATATATATTTTCTAAGAGATTTCAGTAGCAAAGCAGTTATTTTTAGCAAAGCAGTTATCAAATAATGTTTATTTATATTAAATATAAATATTTAATATGTATCTTTCATCCAAGCTTAAATGAAAAGGAGGAAAAACTAAATATGTTTCTAAGTCAAATTGCGTCATATTTATTATTTATTTTGAAAAGGTTATCGAGTAAATTATTTGCTTCCTGTCTTCTTATTGAGGACCTTACTAAATATCATATGTTTTTGTACAACCTACAATCTATGTTCTTTGATTCTTGGAAATGTTCGGGGGCACATTTTTGTGCTGAAAATGTCACTGCCAATACTTTTTATCTCCTTTACCTAGAAATCATCACATAGTAAGTTAGCGATATTATTAGCCATTTATAAGTAGATATTCCTGAGGCTGCTTTCTAGAGACACCTTCAAAGTTACATTCGTTTATAGAAGCTTTTGTTTGAGGCTGACAATAATTTTTTCATACTGTAGTCATCTCTATTTTGGGTGCCTCAAACTACTGGTTCCCGTGTTGAATATCTAGTGTTACCAACTCAAGAGACCTAATTTTGAGGACCCCAAATTAGAATGCCAACCTGGTAATTATTCTCTTCTCCAAAACAAACAAACAAACAAAACAAGTGCTCTAGTAAAGTAGATGAGATTGTCCTCCTAACTTGAGTCGGAAATATCAAAAAACTTTTTCAGGCAGAGGCTTTCTAGAAAGTCATGGTTTTCTCTTCTAGAAACATTTTCATTATCCTTTCGAAAACAATGTATCAATGTATTTACTTTCGTCAATACAAGTTAGAACATCATTATTAGCAGAATTCTTCCTTTTTATATGTGAATCTCTACTGGAAGAAATTGTTATTTCCAATTTCAGCTTCAGTCAGAAACAATGTTTGCACACCACTTAACCAGAGCGGGTCATGCTATGCCATACAATTCTTCCTGCAATCTCTCCTTTTATGTAATCACAACAATGAAAACAAATCTTATAAAAGAACTTGTCTTTGGACCAGAAATATCTGCAATTATAATTCATGCCCACAGTGGGCATGAGATTTATGAGATTCACTGGGAAAGGGGTTGCACTTCAGAATATTGCAATACTCTGTCGGCACTAAAAAATTAATGACACAAAAAACCGTCTGAAAGACAGAAAGTATTGGAAACACTCCATCGCTCAATAATCACTCTGGTATTTAGTATTTCAAGTTGGGAAAGGTTGTTTCCAATGTATCATTCTGCTCAAATGAAAGAGTGCTTTTGAGAATAGAAGAACCTGAGCTATTTCTTAACACGAAATTGAAAAAGATCTTAATATTATCGAAGCAGATAAAGCAACAGCAGCCAGTTTTTCCTTAGAATGATATGCTGTGAGACATATTAAAAGCATCATTTCTCTATAATCATGATATTCAAAAAGGTAATTCAGTTTCTTAACTCACCAAGAATCTACCTATGAAAATGCAAATTAATTCTTATTTTAATAGTTTTTGATTCTCTTCCTTGAATTTATCTTCTTCTCACTCTAATTGCACTACATTTCAGCTGTTCTTTATAGCAGAAATTCCTCAATACCATAGATTACACTCATGTTTTAAAAAATCATCACCTCTCATTTTCTCTTCAGACAATTTTAATTATGCATTTCTTCCCATGTGATAACATTTCTTCTAATGACTGTATTGCAAACTTCAGTGATAAGTTAATTCTTATAAAAATTATCAGGAGGATGGCACAACTATTTCTTCTGTTTTATATTCAAATTCTAAATTATTACTTTACTTATTTTACAATAAATTGAGAATGAATATAAAGAAATTTAACGATTCTCCATTTCATCTCCTGAAATAGTAAATGTTGAGAACCTTCTGTCTTTTCTAAAAAAAAAAAAAAAGAAAGAAAGACATATCAATGGCTAACAGATACATAAAATGCTCAATATCACTAATTATTTGGAAGATGCAAATTTAAACCACCATGAGACATCACTTTACACCTGTTAGAATGTCTATTATCAAAAAGACAGAAAGCAAGTGTTGGCAAGGATGTGAAGAAATGGGGATCTTTGTGTACTGTTGGTGGGAATGTAAATTACTAGAACCATTATGGTAAATCTTATGGAAATTTCTCAAAAAAAACTAAAAATAGAATTACCATATGATCCAGCAATTCCATTTCTGGATATTTATTCAAAAGAGTTGAAATCAATATGCCAAAGAGATATCAGCACCCCTATAGTCATTGCAACACTACTCACAATAACCAAGTAATGACATTAAACCAAGTGTCTATCCAAGGATAAAAGGATTTTTAAAAATATAGTATATATGCACAATGAAATACTATTCAGTCTTAAAAAAGGAAGAGATTCTGTCATTTGCATAAAGATGGATGGAATTGGAAAATATTATGCTAAGTGAAATATGCCAAACAAGGAAAGACAAATACCACATGTTCTTACTTACATGTAAAATCTAAAACGAGTGAAATAGAAGCAGAGAGTGAAATGGTGGTTACCAGAGGCTGGGGATGGGAGAAATGGGAAGATAATAGTAAAAAATACCAAGCCTTAGTTAGATAGGAGGAATACATCTGATGTTTATAGATCAATTGCACAATATGCTGAACACAGGTAATAATTACCCTACATTTCAGTATCATTAAAAGTAAATTTGTAATGTTCTCATCACAAGAAATGTTAAGTATTTGAGGTGATATGTTAATTAGACTAATTTAACCATTCCACATTGTATTAAAAATAATACCACTTTGTATCCCATAAATATATACAACTATAATTTGCCAATATATGATTTAAAAATTCTCCAAAAATAATCTGTTGGTTTACTTTTCTTGTGTTTTCCTATTATAAAATTGTGTACAATCATGTATGTACACATATACACTTTGATTTGATATTAAAATGGCAATTGAACCATACTAACCTGTTTTTCTATGATTTTTGTATGTCTTCTGATTCATGAAGATTTAACTCAGTCTTTTAATGTGTTCAATAGCATTTCATAATTAGGGCACTCTAAATTTTATTCATTTATGCTTTTACTGCTAGTTGTTTCTAACTTTTTCTACTGTTAAGAATACTGATATAATTAACATCCTTGTTCATATATGTCTGTGACTGGGTTCCCAGAAATCAGAGCCTAAAACACATGGTTAAATAAGGGTTTTACTAAGACTTTACTGTTCAAAGGGCACAAGTGAGACAGGGGAATGAAATAGGAAGAACTGAGAGCCAGTACATGTATAAGTTATTTAGCTGGCCACTGCTAGGGTATCTATTTGATCAGTCACTTGAGGCCATTTGAAGAACTGTATAATCATCTGCCCTAGAAAAAGAAAGGAGAAAACATTTAACCATTAGTTCTTCTTTTTTATTAATAACAGATTTTCTTCACAGGACATTAAGTCCCCTAAACTTCTAGGTTGCAGATGCTTGAGTTCTTATACAGTTCCCAAGGTGTCCTCCCCTGTGGTGTCAACTATACATTTCTGGGGGAGCAAGCAAGAAGAGTGGAAAAATAAGACTGAAGTGAGACTACAGCCAGGTCAGGTTGTAAGTGTGATTCTGGTGAGAATTTGCATGAAACTGATTTCCACGGAAGTGGAAAAAATAATTAGCTATGCCAGTAGAATTTTCAATGGGCATAAGAGATGTTAATAATCTATTCTTTGCACCTCTCAGAATTTCTCATGTAATTCCAGTCTCTTTCAGGGTGGTAGTTAGCTGCAGTCTCTGCAAAGACTTAATATATGATAGTTATTGAAATAAGCTACAATTCTCATTTCTTCACAGGGGCACAAATCCTTCTCAAAAATTTTACTTCTCCGCTTATTCTAGGTTTTTTTCATCCTTAGTTGGCACTTCAACTACTTTGTGCCCTGGGTCACCATGCCATTGTTAGACTGTGTTAACTTCTCAGTCGTCATTATTACTAAGTACAGAAGTGCCCAGTAAATTCTATTGGTCCCATGCATACTCATTCCCATATCCAATGTGTAAAAGTAATGCTAGTTTGTATAATGATCTGAGTAGATTTTCCCCTCTCCACCACACAGAAATTTTAAAATGTTGGTCCATAGTCATGAGTAACCCATAATTACCAAGTGAAAATTACAGTTTCAAGCTCACTAGAAGATTTTTCTCTTTACCCTCATAGGAGTACGATGGCCCTGGGAGCTAGGAGCCCTAACCTGGAAGACCCTAAGTGTGGGGGTGGGATGAGAGCACTACTATATAGGCTCTATGAAAGTAACCAATTGTTTGTTTCTGGACCCACTGTGCATTCTATCTATTAGAAACACAACACTATATATTAGCTGTTTACTCAGTGCATCTACTGCATCATAATTAGGCATTTCATCATTCTTTTAGGTTTTAGCTGGATGCTTCTGTACAATAAAGTATATGGTAAGACAATGGATCATGTTGTCTTCTCTCCACATTTTCATTATGAACCCCCTCCAAAATGAGCCCATTGATCTGAAACAACATTGAAGGGAATATCATGCTCATAAAGCAGGTATCCTATAAATTGAAGAGACCAAGCATTATGCCTTCCCTAGCATAACTAGGGAAGGCACTCCCATATTTGTAATAGCTATATATTTCCAGGAAGGAGTGAATTACTACCTTCCCCAGGATGGAAATGTTTTATCTATAAAACCCCTCCCCATCAACTTACTGAGTGATCTCCTTAAAAATTGTATCAAACTCAGGGCTAAATGTCACTTTCCCCAATAGGTAATCATTTATGATTCTCAGTAAATAAATCAGGCTTAATGAGAAGCCCATATTTTCTGTATCACAAAGAGCATCCATCTCCACCATTATGACAACTTTGTTCATCAGCCCCTTGTGAAAACAATAATGCCAGTAAAGAGACTGGTTGAATGTCACAGGACAAGTCATACTGTCTACCAGCTGCAGAGCTTTCTCTGTAGTAGGCACCCTGTGGAGGGATATACAGAGCTCTACTGGCCTTTTGCCTCTCCACTTGTATTTGTCCATTTTCATGCGGTTGATAAACTTTTTGAAAAGCCTCTATACTGTTTTCCATAATGTATTTCTATGTATAGAGCATATACTTTGATGAAGAAATAATACAACTATTGATTTTCAATAGGTAAAAAAGAGAGAAGGATGATAGAAAGTAGAATAACCCAAGCAATTTTCTTCTAGGTAATAGGTGGCAGATAAAATGTCACTTAAATCAGACAAATTAAATAGTAAAATGTTAGGTATATTAAATGATAAACATTAAGTAATATAATATTAAATAAAATTGAGTGGTATAGGAAAAAGAAGAGAGGTAAACATAAAAGTAGCAAATAAAATTCCTTTTGCCAGAGTAAGAAATCAGTAGACAATGTCTAACAATGAGACAAAATAAATTATATGCAAATAGTATTAATGTAACCTCTAGAATAAAAATATAAACTGTATTAAATATTAGAACTAAACCATTGTACAAAAACAAACACATAATATTTAAAAATTTAGATAAAGTGAAAATAATATTTACATACATATGGGTTGCATCAATAATGTAAACGAGAATGGCTCACCTATTAAAATTATTTCACATTGGCTCACAAAGCAAGCACAAATTCTGTGCTACAATCATATACCTATGAACATTGGTTCTGAAACATTAAAATAAACAGGTGAGCAAAAGCCTACAGGCGACTGTAAACAAAATAAAAGTGGAATTTATCAGATGATATCAAAGTTAATCGATATGTTCAGAAACATATACAATCAAAGGAAACTTACAAATGCTTTCTATGAAATTGTTATTGTAGTTATTACATTATGAATGTTTTTGTTATAGTATGATTTTCAATATATTGGTAATGGTAACTGAAATTTTGTGTTGAAAAGGATTCTGAGGGTGCATCTGAGCAGAATGAATGTCTTTATTAAATAATATTCTATCATCAGGAAAAATGTAAGGAATCATTGATCAGATAATTATAATTCCTTACATATGAAAAAATAATTCTGTGGAAGTATAGGGAAATTGAATTTGATTTTACATTTACATATGTGCATATGTATGTATATATCTATACACACACAAACATGCATATATACTGATATGTATGTGTATCCACATATGCACATATATACATACAGATGTGTCTGTGTGTTTGTGTGTGTGTGTGTGTGTCTGTGTGTGTGTGTGTAGAGAGAGAGAGAAATAANTGCTCTAGTAAAGTAGATGAGATTGTCCTCCTAACTTGAGTCGGAAATATCAAAAAACTTTTTCAGGCAGAGGCTTTCTAGAAAGTCATGGTTTTCTCTTCTAGAAACATTTTCATTATCCTTTCGAAAACAATGTATCAATGTATTTACTTTCGTCAATACAAGTTAGAACATCATTATTAGCAGAATTCTTCCTTTTTATATGTGAATCTCTACTGGAAGAAATTGTTATTTCCAATTTCAGCTTCAGTCAGAAACAATGTTTGCACACCACTTAACCAGAGCGGGTCATGCTATGCCATACAATTCTTCCTGCAATCTCTCCTTTTATGTAATCACAACAATGAAAACAAATCTTATAAAAGAACTTGTCTTTGGACCAGAAATATCTGCAATTATAATTCATGCCCACAGTGGGCATGAGATTTATGAGATTCACTGGGAAAGGGGTTGCACTTCAGAATATTGCAATACTCTGTCGGCACTAAAAAATTAATGACACAAAAAACCGTCTGAAAGACAGAAAGTATTGGAAACACTCCATCGCTCAATAATCACTCTGGTATTTAGTATTTCAAGTTGGGAAAGGTTGTTTCCAATGTATCATTCTGCTCAAATGAAAGAGTGCTTTTGAGAATAGAAGAACCTGAGCTATTTCTTAACACGAAATTGAAAAAGATCTTAATATTATCGAAGCAGATAAAGCAACAGCAGCCAGTTTTTCCTTAGAATGATATGCTGTGAGACATATTAAAAGCATCATTTCTCTATAATCATGATATTCAAAAAGGTAATTCAGTTTCTTAACTCACCAAGAATCTACCTATGAAAATGCAAATTAATTCTTATTTTAATAGTTTTTGATTCTCTTCCTTGAATTTATCTTCTTCTCACTCTAATTGCACTACATTTCAGCTGTTCTTTATAGCAGAAATTCCTCAATACCATAGATTACACTCATGTTTTAAAAAATCATCACCTCTCATTTTCTCTTCAGACAATTTTAATTATGCATTTCTTCCCATGTGATAACATTTCTTCTAATGACTGTATTGCAAACTTCAGTGATAAGTTAATTCTTATAAAAATTATCAGGAGGATGGCACAACTATTTCTTCTGTTTTATATTCAAATTCTAAATTATTACTTTACTTATTTTACAATAAATTGAGAATGAATATAAAGAAATTTAACGATTCTCCATTTCATCTCCTGAAATAGTAAATGTTGAGAACCTTCTGTCTTTTCTAAAAAAAAAAAAAAAGAAAGAAAGACATATCAATGGCTAACAGATACATAAAATGCTCAATATCACTAATTATTTGGAAGATGCAAATTTAAACCACCATGAGACATCACTTTACACCTGTTAGAATGTCTATTATCAAAAAGACAGAAAGCAAGTGTTGGCAAGGATGTGAAGAAATGGGGATCTTTGTGTACTGTTGGTGGGAATGTAAATTACTAGAACCATTATGGTAAATCTTATGGAAATTTCTCAAAAAAAACTAAAAATAGAATTACCATATGATCCAGCAATTCCATTTCTGGATATTTATTCAAAAGAGTTGAAATCAATATGCCAAAGAGATATCAGCACCCCTATAGTCATTGCAACACTACTCACAATAACCAAGTAATGACATTAAACCAAGTGTCTATCCAAGGATAAAAGGATTTTTAAAAATATAGTATATATGCACAATGAAATACTATTCAGTCTTAAAAAAGGAAGAGATTCTGTCATTTGCATAAAAATGGATGGAATTGGAAAATATTATGCTAAGTGAAATATGCCAAACAAGGAAAGACAAATACCACATGTTCTTACTTACATGTAAAATCTAAAACGAGTGAAATAGAAGCAGAGAGTGAAATGGTGGTTACCAGAGGCTGGGGATGGGAGAAATGGGAAGATAATAGTAAAAAATACCCAGCCTTAGTTAGATAGGAGGAATACATCTGATGTTTATAGATCAATTGCACAATATGCTGAACACAGGTAATAATTACCCTACATTTCAGTATCATTAAAAGTAAATTTGTAATGTTCTCATCACAAGAAATGTTAAGTATTTGAGGTGATATGTTAATTAGACTAATTTAACCATTCCACATTGTATTAAAAATAATACCACTTTGTATCCCATAAATATATACAACTATAATTTGCCAATATATGATTTAAAAATTCTCCAAAAATAATCTGTTGGTTTACTTTTCTTGTGTTTTCCTATTATAAAATTGTGTACAATCATGTATGTACACATATACACTTTGATTTGATATTAAAATGGCAATTGAACCATACTAACCTGTTTTTCTATGATTTTTGTATGTCTTCTGATTCATGAAGATTTAACTCAGTCTTTTAATGTGTTCAATAGCATTTCATAATTAGGGCACTCTAAATTTTATTCATTTATGCTTTTACTGCTAGTTGTTTCTAACTTTTTCTACTGTTAAGAATACTGATATAATTAACATCCTTGTTCATATATGTCTGTGACTGGGTTCCCAGAAATCAGAGCCTAAAACACATGGTTAAATAAGGGTTTTACTAAGACTTTACTGTTCAAAGGGCACAAGTGAGACAGGGGAATGAAATAGGAAGAACTGAGAGCCAGTACATGTATAAGTTATTTAGCTGGCCACTGCTAGGGTATCTATTTGATCAGTCACTTGAGGCCATTTGAAGAACTGTATAATCATCTGCCCTAGAAAAAGAAAGGAGAAAACATTTAACCATTAGTTCTTCTTTTTTATTAATAACAGATTTTCTTCACAGGACATTAAGTCCCCTAAACTTCTAGGTTGCAGATGCTTGAGTTCTTATACAGTTCCCAAGGTGTCCTCCCCTGTGGTGTCAACTATACATTTCTGGGGGAGCAAGCAAGAAGAGTGGAAAAATAAGACTGAAGTGAGACTACAGCCAGGTCAGGTTGTAAGTGTGATTCTGGTGAGAATTTGCATGAAACTGATTTCCACGGAAGTGGAAAAAATAATTAGCTATGCCAGTAGAATTTTCAATGGGCATAAGAGATGTTAATAATCTATTCTTTGCACCTCTCAGAATTTCTCATGTAATTCCAGTCTCTTTCAGGGTGGTAGTTAGCTGCAGTCTCTGCAAAGACTTAATATATGATAGTTATTGAAATAAGCTACAATTCTCATTTCTTCACAGGGGCACAAATCCTTCTCAAAAATTTTACTTCTCCGCTTATTCTAGGTTTTTTTCATCCTTAGTTGGCACTTCAACTACTTTGTGCCCTGGGTCACCATGCCATTGTTAGACTGTGTTAACTTCTCAGTCGTCATTATTACTAAGTACAGAAGTGCCCAGTAAATTCTATTGGTCCCATGCATACTCATTCCCATATCCAATGTGTAAAAGTAATGCTAGTTTGTATAATGATCTGAGTAGATTTTCCCCTCTCCACCACACAGAAATTTTAAAATGTTGGTCCATAGTCATGAGTAACCCATAATTACCAAGTGAAAATTACAGTTTCAAGCTCACTAGAAGATTTTTCTCTTTACCCTCATAGGAGTACGATGGCCCTGGGAGCTAGGAGCCCTAACCTGGAAGACCCTAAGTGTGGGGGTGGGATGAGAGCACTACTATATAGGCTCTATGAAAGTAACCAATTGTTTGTTTCTGGACCCACTGTGCATTCTATCTATTAGAAACACAACACTATATATTAGCTGTTTACTCAGTGCATCTACTGCATCATAATTAGGCATTTCATCATTCTTTTAGGTTTTAGCTGGATGCTTCTGTACAATAAAGTATATGGTAAGACAATGGATCATGTTGTCTTCTCTCCACATTTTCATTATGAACCCCCTCCAAAATGAGCCCATTGATCTGAAACAACATTGAAGGGAATATCATGCTCATAAAGCAGGTATCCTATAAATTGAAGAGACCAAGCATTATGCCTTCCCTAGCATAACTAGGGAAGGCACTCCCATATTTGTAATAGCTATATATTTCCAGGAAGGAGTGAATTACTACCTTCCCCAGGATGGAAATGTTTTATCTATAAAACCCCTCCCCATCAACTTACTGAGTGATCTCCTTAAAAATTGTATCAAACTCAGGGCTAAATGTCACTTTCCCCAATAGGTAATCATTTATGATTCTCAGTAAATAAATCAGGCTTAATGAGAAGCCCATATTTTCTGTATCACAAAGAGCATCCATCTCCACCATTATGACAACTTTGTTCATCAGCCCCTTGTGAAAACAATAATGCCAGTAAAGAGACTGGTTGAATGTCACAGGACAAGTCATACTGTCTACCAGCTGCAGAGCTTTCTCTGTAGTAGGCACCCTGTGGAGGGATATACAGAGCTCTACTGGCCTTTTGCCTCTCCACTTGTATTTGTCCATTTTCATGCGGTTGATAAACTTTTTGAAAAGCCTCTATACTGTTTTCCATAATGTATTTCTATGTATAGAGCATATACTTTGATGAAGAAATAATACAACTATTGATTTTCAATAGGTAAAAAAGAGAGAAGGATGATAGAAAGTAGAATAACCCAAGCAATTTTCTTCTAGGTAATAGGTGGCAGATAAAATGTCACTTAAATCAGACAAATTAAATAGTAAAATGTTAGGTATATTAAATGATAAACATTAAGTAATATAATATTAAATAAAATTGAGTGGTATAGGAAAAAGAAGAGAGGTAAACATAAAAGTAGCAAATAAAATTCCTTTTGCCAGAGTAAGAAATCAGTAGACAATGTCTAACAATGAGACAAAATAAATTATATGCAAATAGTATTAATGTAACCTCTAGAATAAAAATATAAACTGTATTAAATATTAGAACTAAACCATTGTACAAAAACAAACACATAATATTTAAAAATTTAGATAAAGTGAAAATAATATTTACATACATATGGGTTGCATCAATAATGTAAACGAGAATGGCTCACCTATTAAAATTATTTCACATTGGCTCACAAAGCAAGCACAAATTCTGTGCTACAATCATATACCTATGAACATTGGTTCTGAAACATTAAAATAAACAGGTGAGCAAAAGCCTACAGGCGACTGTAAACAAAATAAAAGTGGAATTTATCAGATGATATCAAAGTTAATCGATATGTTCAGAAACATATACAATCAAAGGAAACTTACAAATGCTTTCTATGAAATGAGTATAATAGTCAATAACATAACTTTAAAAATATTGGAAGCAAATTGTTATTGTAGTTATTACATTATGAATGTTTTTGTTATAGTATGATTTTCAATATATTGGTAATGGTAACTGAAATTTTGTGTTGAAAAGGATTCTGAGGGTGCATCTGAGCAGAATGAATGTCTTATTAAATAATATTCTATCATCAGGAAAAATGTAAGGAATCATTGATCAGATAATTATAATTCCTTACATATGAAAAAATAATTCTGTGGAAGTATAGGGAAATTGAATTTGATTTTACATTTACATATGTGCATATGTATGTATATATCTATACACACACAAACATGCATATATACTGATATGTATGTGTATCCACATATGCACATATATACATACAGATGTGTCTGTGTGTTTGTGTGTGTGTGTGTGTGTCTGTGTGTGTGTGTGTAGAGAGAGAGAGAAATAAATTTTATTGAACTCTCGTGCTGAATTAGGAAGTTATATGAATCAGTAAGTTATATGAAGCGTATGTAACAAAACTATGAATTTGGGATTCAACCTAGATTTATATACATACTCATACAAAGATGAGTTACTATTCTCACACACACAAAAAAAATTTCAACTCATACTTTCTTAAATTTATATTTTTCTGTATTTGAAAAGAATCACATTCCACTTTCATAGAAAAAGGGAAAGGTATTTGCAATTTAAACAATTTCAGGAAAATAATATTTTTGTTATTGATTACACATCGAAATATAATTGTAGGTCAAATAGTTCAATAACTAAAAGTGAGTGGGTCAAAAAATATATACATATATGATTTGTCATTGGGTGTTACTGAATTCCTAGAAGCTTTTCACAATGCATTTTAGCTGATGCATAGAATAGCTATTAAAATTTTAATCTTGGCATGAAGCTATCCCTCAGTGTGTACAAATGCCTTTAGCAATATTGAATAAATTGAGTTTAGAAATAATATAATTTTCCCAAATATTTGAAAGTCACATATCACATATATTGCCCATGAATTAACATTTTCCAATGCATGTTTCATGGCTTTTGATATACATATGATTTTATCTGACACTTAATTTTACTCTTTTTAAATTTCTGTTAAATTCCACAATATGATATTGATGGGTATATATGCTATTACAATGATCAAAGCATAAAGAAGTGATTTAGAAAATGTATCCCTATTGTTGTTTGAAATTAAAAAAATAATAATAATTATAAAAAAGTATATATAGAATCAATAGAGAAACACTGAATCTGACAAAGTTGTCCTTTCAATAAGAGGATCTCATGATATTTTTGTATTTTATTATAGGTCATTAAAAATATGTATATTTAGTTCTTAAAAATAAGCTATGTGAACACCTGGGATTATTTTCCCCCTCTTCCTATGACTAGATATGACATTTATTAAAAATTATTTTTATGTGACTTTTCCTCACTTTTTATTTAATTCATTGGACCTAGATTCCTTGTTTTATCCTTCCCTATACAACTATCACTTAATCTTCTCTTGTTATCCAGTTGACAACTAGAATCTTATCTTTCATGTTGGATTCTTTTCTGTATAGTTAAGTGATTTAATAGGCCATGCTGAACTGCCTCCCCTTCATTACGTTTTAATTGAAGAAACATTTCCTGATTTTCAATTTTACTGAGGAATGTGGGAAAGGCAGTGAAAAAACAAAACGGTCCTACGGTGATGAGAAATATGTATCAGTGAAACGCTAAAGACCAATTAAAAGGCAACAAGTCAGTACGCCTGTGATTATGTGGTATAATCAATATGCTTGAGTACCAAGAGAATGAAAAATTAGGGAAAATAGGTCTGGAATGTAATTAGGTCTAATTACATTCCCTGATAATGAGCCTGATTGTCCGGTGGTGATTTTACATTTATTGTTTGAGATAATAAGGATATGGTTTACCCATTACTCATTCCATGCTGTAAGGAAGTCCCTACAAAGGATTACCTTATTTGATAGAGAGTATTCTCAGTATTAGTTCTCTCCCTGTGGCTAGGAATTGACAGAATTTTGACTTCTGAGTAAATGCCTTGTATGTCCATGTTGTACATTTTTTTTAAAGGTTAAAATAGAGATCGTGTAAACATGAGCTCATTCTGGGCATTGCAGATGAAAAAGCATCCTATTTATATCTTGCTATTTTAACTTGGAACTAGAACAACACAGATTAAAAGATATTTTTTCTCATTAAATACAAATGGTAACAGAGGAACAAAAACTTACCATCATTTAGGGAAAGTATAATAACAATTTAAAATCATCATTACTTTTGGCACCTTTTCATTTTTATCAAATAAGTAATATATTTAAGATGTAATAAAGAACAAAAGAACTTAAGGTAAAACCAAAATTTCTAGTCTTTCCATTTTCTTTAAAAACTAAAATTTCATGTGAATCCGAGTCTCCAGAGTTGGCCAATATAAACATGTAGTTGCATTCCTCACATGAAAATATGCACAAATCACAGATTTATATTACATGGATTACATGTACACAAACTTGGTTGAGTGATGAGGAAGGATATTTAGGGTTTTTTCCTTTGTATTTTTCCAAACATTTCTCAAAAAATAGTATATAATTTTATACTTATATTAGCAATGTTTGGAAGTTTGTTTTCAATCATATCAAATCTGAGTGTATTTTAAGATTTTGTTTAGGTGAATAATACCTCATTGTTATTTTATTTTGCATTGTTTAATAATAATAAGACTCATCATCTTTTCAAGTTCTTTTCTCATTTATATTTTGTTTTACTTTGTGGTTTTGTACATTGAGTTGTCAATCCTTATCTTATTGGTTTATTTATGTTTTTGCATATTAATGAATTTAGCCAATTAACTTTCGTATTTTTCTCAGGTTCTCGCCTGCCTTTGGCTTTTGCAATTATTTTATTTAGGCCACTTTAATTTTATACTGTCAAATTTGAAAGATAGTAACTTATTTTTAGAAATACTTGCTTTCCCTGAAGTATTATAAACATGTTCTCTGCTAATATACGCTGTATTATGTTACGTCAAATATAACAAAAGCATATTTGACAGACAATTGTTTACATTTACATTTTAAGTATTAAATATAGCTACAAAATTGTAGGCTTGTTAGTATATTAAAGCTACAAAAGTCCAGGCCAAATTTACATAAATGACAGTAATCTATTGCCAGTTATTGATTTGTATGAATCAGTGAACAAGCCAGCAAACATGATTAAAAATGAAGACCATATCACAAAATGTACTGTGTTCATTTATCTTGACAAATGTAGTTTGGTACCAATTCTTTGATAATGTTTTAGGTAGATCAGTAAATTTATTCTAACACATTTTGTGAAAGTAGGTTTTTGTGAATGATAATTGGGTCTACCTCCAGTTCTTAGCTAATGATTTGCTGCTGAGAAACGGAGGAAGACTGCTAAATATGCAATGAGAATTATGAGGTTTGCAGGCAGTGGAAATGACACTTAACAGGTTTCACTTAATGGGAGAACTATTTTATCTTTTTTGGAGTAGGATGCAATTTCATGACTATAATTTTAAAAGCCTATGGTGAAATGAGTGTCACTGTAACTGAATATGAAATATTAATGAATGAAAAACACTTAGTTGCAATAACTAAATATATCTATTACTGCAGAGAAAAAGTAACTCAATATACAATGTATTTGTATTCACAAGGGCTATTTTATAAGATTTTATATTCAATACCTATTTTTAGTTTTTCTATGAAGGAAAACTTTGTCTCTTTCCTTCCATATATATGATATAGACGTTCTTGCATGAGCTTTGATATGTTAACAGGAGTTCATAAAATTTTTTTAAAAAGCCTAATTTTGGTTCACATTAGACTTTTCAGAAAAGGGGAAGTTCCCCATAATAAGCATTACCACATGATTAATTACATAATTTTGAAAAAAACAGAGTTCATTCATGAAGAGTTTTTGATGTAGACATAATTAGGATGGAAACCAACAACAGATTAGTGGTACATTGTACCAGCAACTCACGTGTTCTGTGAATTGTAGGTTTCATTTTTCTTCTGCCTCTCATTACACACATACTTAGAACATCTCAATTTATTTCTTAATGAAAAACAGTGGTTATCTAGGAATAAAAATGTCTTCAAATTTCCTTTCCTTCTTTTTTAAATGCATCTATTCTGGATCTCCTCTTTTGAGTCAGTGGTACATAGAGTCTTCTATTAAACTTTCTTCTTCTTTCTCCTCTCCTCTCATTCTGTCTCCTCTTCATTCTCTTTCTTTACAATGTTATGATTTTCTCCACATTTGTTTCTATCTCATTTTTTAGAAAATACACAGAATGCATATGTATTAGCGCATTTTCATGCTGCCAATAAAGATACAGCCAAGACATTTTATAAAGAAAAGGAGGTTTAATGGGGTCTTAGTTCCACATGGTTGGGAGGCCTTACAATCATGGTACAAGGTGAAAGCCATGTCTTAAATCGCACAGACAAAAGAGAATGAGAGCCAAGCAAAAAGGGGAGTTTCCCCTTTTAAATCATCAGATCTGATGAGACTTATCACTATCATGAGAAAAGTAAAGGGGAAACCACTCCCATGATTCAATTATCTCCCACCAGGTCCATCCTACAATGTATGGGAATCATGGGAGCTGTAATTCAAGTTGAGATTTGGGTGGGGGCATAGCCAAACCATATCAATGTGAAAGACAGTAGGATTCAAAAATTTAAAGATGTATGCATGAAAGATAGATAAATTAAATACATTATTGCTGACCATAATGCATAAGCATTTGCTGTCCAGAGGAATAATTTTACGTTCAGGTTTTTAAGGACAGTACTAGTTTGTTCCTGTTTTCCAAATGCAACTATGATAGCACTTCCTTTGATTCTCAGAAGTGTTCCGATGGGAGGATAAATGCTATCTCCACCCTGGATATTGAAAATATGGTGTTCAGGGCCTTGCTTTAACAGATAAAATTACTACCAGTTCTTTTACTTCTGATCTTTCCATCACTTCACCCTCAATAGGTTTTATCCACAACTTAGTTCAAACAAGAGATTTCAGAGATATTAAAATTTCGTCAATAGATGGAAAATTCCCAATTCAATATGAATTAATTCAAGACTTAGTCTTTAAAGCAATCCCTTGATATAAAAATATTTTGCCATGTGGAATACTGACATTTAGTCAGGTTTAATTCAGAAAAAAAGAATCAATAAATGAAACAATTTAAAATGTTTATTCCACTGTTAGAGTTTTAGTAGTTGTTTTCTAATTTTCTTTAATGTATTCATTGCCTGTGAAATTATAAAAAAAAGTTTGTATTTTGTTTTGATTTCTTTTACCAATTCGAAAGAAAATAGATAGTAGAAAACAAGAAGGAGTGATTGAACTCATTTTCACTAGTGTTGTTGTCTAATACATAAATATAAAAAGTGAACATATAAATATAAGGTTTTAAAATAAGTTTTTATCTTTTAATCTAAACAGATATTAATTCATTTTATTTGACCAATATTAGATATTTGATTTGAAAACATCTTTTGAACATAATTATGATTAGCTATGCAGAGAACCAGTTCAAATGTGTATGTATACCTCAAATAAGTTACAATGAATAAGATACAAATTGATATTATGTAGTATCAAGGGAGTGAGGCTCATTTTCAAAAGTATGCCTGGTTGCTAATTATCCACAAAAATTGAAGGCAAAGTTTACCTCATTGCTGTGGAATTAATCATACTGCTGCTTATTTAATGTGAAATGTTTTCTCCACATGCCTTTCTATTAAATCCAAAATGGAGTATAATTCACATTCTCCATAGAAAGAGCATTATATTCACCCTAGTATTTTGGTTTCCTGAATTTATACTTCATTACTTTTTATTTGTCTGATTTTATTGGATATATATAGTCATCTGTAATTTTCAAAGTGAGATGCATAAGGACGATAAGATCTAATATTGGTTTCTTATTTTTAGAGAGGCAAGAGGCACATCAGTCACTAGTCCTAAAAGATTGTAGTGTTAGAAGAAATACATCCAAACCACTATCAACTTACTTATACAAGTGATTTGAGAGGAAAAACATAAAGGCTTTACTGAGCTTGCAGGAGGCAAAAATGGGGTTATAGATACAAATATCTTTTCTCAGACCAAGGAGGCACTCATAGGCTAGAAAAAATGCCTAAGAAAGAACGAATATGGGAGGCATAGCTGCTCAGCCCAAATTTATTCATATAACAAAAATGACATGTAAACATGTCTTCTATTTTTTTCTTTGGAACATTCAAAGGGAAAAAAATAGTTTCACTATATATATATTATGATCCTATAAAATTATGCACATTTCATAACGTGAATATTATGTCTATAATTTTATATAAAAATGAGCTATTATATTTCTTAACATTTATATCAGATATATTATACATATTGAGAGTATTTTTTATTTTAATTATTAATTCTTTAAAACCATCTACCGCACAAGCACAATTAGGTTCTGGTGAGAATTGATAAGCGAGTTATGGTTACTGTCCTCCAGCAACTCCGAATTTATTCATTGCTTACCACTATTTGTCATTTTAAGTCTTTCAGTTTGAAAACAAAATCAAACTACACTTATTTCAAAGACATTATTAGAAAAATTAGCTTAAACACTTAATGAAGTTACTTAATTTTAGAAACAGTAAGTAGCATTTAAAATATAGATGACCTTCGCTTTGCATGATTCAATATACATGTTTCAGTTAACACCATTTAGTTAAATAATACCAGTTACATGTTAACTGTGAGTAATTACATAAACTTTCCTTCTGGCTCTTTGGTATACAAGCCATTACATAAATAACAAAAGTGCATTGTAATCAGAGACCAATCGCATATGGCCATGTGCCAGATGAAGTTTTGGTCAATGAAGAGTAACATATGCCACATGGTCTCATAAGATTATAATAGACCTGAAAAGTTTTTATCACCACATGGTGGTCCTTTTAATGTCATAGTGCAATGCTTTACTCACATGTTTGTGGTGATGCTGATGTAGAAAAACCTACTGTGTTGCTAGTCATATAAAAGTATAGCACATAAAATTAGATACAGGACATAATAGATGATAACAAGTGACTGCTGGCGGCTTATGCATTTACTTTACTTTTATCATCATTTTAGAGTGCAATTCTTAAAAAAAGAAAAAAGTTAACTGTAAATTAGCAGCCTCCAGCAGGTCCTTCAGAAGGTATTCCAGAAGAAGACATTGTTATCATGAGACAACTCCGCATGTGTTATTTCCTCTGAAAACCTTCCAGTGGAACAAGATGTGAAGGTGAATGGCAGTAACATTGATGCTCCTGATCTTGTGTAGGCCTTGGCTAATGTGTGTGTTTCTTAGTTTTTAACAAAAAAGTTTAATTTTTTTTTAATTTGTAAATAAAAGAACGCTTATAGAGTGAGGATATAAAGAGAATATTTTTGTACTGCTACACAATATGTTTGTGTTTTAAGCTGTGCTATAACAAAAGAGTCAAAAAATTGAAAAAGATTAAGGTTCATAAACAAAAAGTTACAGTAAGCTAAGGTTAACTTACTAGTGAAGAATAAATTGTTTTTTTGTTGTTGTTGTTCAGTGTAGCCTAAGAGTAAAGTTTATAAAGTCTACAGTAGTATATAGCAATGTCCTAGACCTTCTCATTCACTCAGCACTCACTCACCAACTCACCAAGAGCAGCTTCTAGTCCTGCAAGCTCCATTCACGGTAAGCTCCCTCTACAGATATACAATTTTTAAAATCTTTTATGCTATATTTTTACTGTACCTTTTTATGTTTAAATATCTGTTTAAAGCATAAATACTTAGCATTGTGTTACAATTGCCTACAGTATTCAGTACAGTAACATGCTGTACAGGTTTACAGCCCAAGAGCAATAGGCTATAGCATATAGCCTAGATGTGTGGTGGCCTGTACCATCTGGGAGTTTGTAAGTATCCTCTATGATGATTGCACAAAACCAAAATCACTTAATGATGCATTTCTCAGGAAGCATATCTATCATTAAGTGATACATAGCTATTATTTCTTTCAAAAACTTTTGTTGATACACTGCACATCTGTTATTCATTTCACACACAGATAGCAAAGTATATAGTTGTGTTTCTTTATCTCTCAGAGTTAGAAAGATGCTATGCAAAATAGTTTAACTTTCAAGTACTATTACCATTGGTAAATGTTCCAGGTCACCTTGATTTTCTTTTTAGCATGAATGCAAAACTGAACATTTAATTTTTAAACCAAATGCAACTTCATCAATCCAATCAATGGGCCTGGAATTTATTTCAACTTTGCCCGTTATTACAAATTTACTTTCAGAAAGGCTAATGCTACAATGGAAAATCATGCAGGTCTATTTTACTACACCATGCAAATAACTTTGAAGGATTTGAATCAAATGTAAATATGGTTATAGTAGAAATAGCTAACTGTTGGAATGTTGACACTGCAGCTATTTGAGAGACACTAGATGCGTACCCAGAAGAACTTAGTGAAGATCAACTTATCAACATAAGTGAGAAAAAAATATGACTGTGATGAGAAAGATGAAGATGTCCAATAATTGACATAGGCATTTCTGGAGGTATTCTCAGAGGTATTTCATGACATTGAAGAAACAAAGGAAAAAGTATTGTAAGTGGATCCAGATTACAAAAGAGTATGACAATTCACAACATATAGAACAGACGCTTATTCCATATTATAAATTATGCAACAAGAAGGAGCTGAACCCTAATCACTATGTGTGCAAACTACTATTGGCATATATTTTTATAAAGACATAAGACACCTTAATTTAAATGTTCTTGTTATTTTAAAATTACAGCACAAATATTATGAATTTACTATTTTTTTCATTTTTGTGTACATTTATAATTGGCATAGTTTAATATTTTGACAAAAATTGTTAGAGGCAATGGAACAATAATACGTTTCTCATTGGCTTTCAAGATCACTTTAAAGATCATTCAGCTTGCAGTCATTTTTATTATAATGTGATACTGTGCAAAAAGAAAACTTCCTGGATTTACATTATTTAAAGTAAAAAGGAAAATTGTTGTGAATCAATGCAACATTTTAATTTATATTTTCTCTTAAAAAAATCCTTCTTTCCCTCATTATTTTTCAGGATTCACTTTTAAACAGAGAATATGCTATACATACAATGCTAATTACATAAAAATAGCATTTTTAAAACATTCTAACCAATGAACAACAGCACAGTTTTTGAGAAACTAAAAGCCAGTAACCTGCCATGTTATCTGAGATTCCAGAAAAATAAGAGTAATGAACGTGTTTTAGCAACTATTTTTCTAGTATTTTATTACAGAGACATCTGGCAGAAGATTTTCACGTTAGTAAAGATAAGTCACATCAAATAATATGGAAGCCTAGACTAAATACAATGAAAATGGGCCAAAAATAAAGCTATCTATGAATACAATTTTTGTTTAAAATATTTAGCATATATTTTAAGGAAGGTAATATGCATGTAAAAATGCTTTTTATTTGTGAGATGTACAATTTCATTAAATTTGTTTAGGCATGGAATTAACACACCTCAATTTATATGTGTGTATTTATGTGTGTATGTTTATGCATGTGAAAATTATACTATACCCCTTCATCCAAACTATGAACATTTCATTTCCAAGCTTCTCAGACCAACTATACGTAGGTTTGACCATGATTACACCTTATTCCTAGATTTGCACAACTGAAAAATAGAAATGGAAATGAATTTGAAGGAGAATATTTGATAATCATAAAGATGATATAATTTTCTAAACAATGCAAACTCCATTTTGTTCCCATGTTTTGTAATTACAGGTTTCTTATAAAGATTTAGGGATTTCTGCTAATATCCCAATGCTTAAACATTTCTTAGACCATTACTGTAGCTAAAAGTAAAGGAAATATAGCACTGAGGTAAGAAAACTGCTTTCAGTAAAGGTCCATCACGACTAAAGAATAATTATGGATGAGGAAATGTTCATTCATCTATTTATTGCAATAGGTGCCTAATAATTTGTGGTCTCAATTATTATTTTCCATATTGTTTTTCACATAATTTTTTCATTTATTCCTCTTGACTTTTCTGCATTCCATCTTTTTTTTCTTTTTTCCCTTGTCTTTATCCTCCTTTTCCCCTTTTAATTTGTCTTTGGTTCCACTTGTGAGTATACTATTAGAGTAAGGTAATCACTTTAGGTGCCATGAATACCAAAGTTTGGACTGTGTTCAATAAATAGCATAAATTCTAAAAAGTAATACAGAGATATTGAACAGGCAGTAATTTTACAGCGGCCTGTAGCTTCTGACATGATAATCATCACACACACACAGTACTCCCCTCTTATCCACGGACTATACATTCCAAGACCCCCAAGTGCAGCCTGAAACCACAGATAGTACCAAACCCTATGTACTTTGTTTTTTCCTATACATAAATACCTATGATAATGTTTAATTTGTAAATTAGGCACAGTAAGAGATGAACAATAATAACGAATAATAAGGTAGAGCAATTATGACAACAAACTGTAACAAAAGTTATGCAAATGTGGTATCTCACAAAATACCTTCTTGTACTGCATTGTATGTATTTTTTGACCTCTTTCAGCTGCCGGTGACTAAAACCATGGAAAGCAAAACCAAAGATAAGGAGGAACTACTGTAATATGAAATGTTCAAATAAGTGAGCTACTCAGAGAAGACCAAAGAGACCTGAAATCCAAAGTGACAAGAAGTCAGAACAACAAAAGAGCATGTATCTCAGAAATGATAGATTGTATTTTCCTCCCCTTTTTGTTCTTACTTTTGATCCCTTTGGTCTTCCTCTTCCCATAAGCACGTAAAATATGTTATAAGCATTCCATAGCATTGTTTTCTGATCGCTGGCTCTCCAAATTGTTTACAGGATCTGGAATCTCTCAGAATCAGAGGTTAAATTCTACAGTGGCTTTGGCACTTCAAAATTGAGCCTCCTAGGCTGAGTGCAGTGGCCCACATCAGTAATCCAAAACTTTGGGAGGCTAAGGCAGGTGGATCACTTGAGGTCAGGAGATTGATATCAGCCTGACCAACATGGTGAAGCCCCATCTCTACTGAAAATACAAAAATTAGCTAAGCGCAGTGTTGCATGCCTATAGTCCCAGCTACTCACGAGGCTGAGGCAGAAGAATTGCTTGAACCTGGAAGGCAGATGTTGCAGTGGGCTGGGATGTTGCCACTAGACTCCAGCCTGGGCGACAGAGCAAGACTCCGTCTCAAAAAGAAAAAAAGCTGGACCTCCTAAAGCCTGGTATTAAGAAAGTGAGCATGGCTTTTAGTGCTCAGAAAGGCTTGTTAATTAATTTATTATTCTGTCTAGTGTTTATATCCATGGATATCTGTAGAGCTCTGTGTAGACATTTTTGAAATAGGAATTTTTGTCTGATGTAGTTATGTTTCAATTTTATTTTTATACAAATGCTTTAATTCCTTGGAATTCTAAAAAAAATAGTCACAAAATTCAGGTTAACTCAAAAAAATGCATTTCCTTTGAGTGAAAAACACCCAAAAATGGAAAAAAAAAATGGATAGATTGAATGGCCGTTAGAGGCTGCATTCAAGATGTATTTCTTTTGTGTTAGTTACTGGGAAAACATTAAGAGACATATGCAGCAAAGTTACACCAGAAAACCATTGCAAAGAAATGCCACAGCCGATAGACTTGCCAGTGAGTAGGTTGTTCCCAAAGGAAAGACTGGAACTGATATTTAAATTCAAATTGACAGAGATCTTCAGGAACTTCTAACTTATCATGATCAAGTGGAATCCCGACTTTAATTATGAGAGAAGAAAAAATAATAGTGTATTTAAACTATCTGAATATAATTCTAACGAGTGAAGCATAGAAAACACAATCATTAAATATAATTTCATCAGTTTGTACTACATACAGACAGGTAAAAAATTTCAACAACAATTCTGAGTACAGTATAATGAGTAGATAAGGAATACATGTGGTTCCCCCAGATAAATTATAATATGGAAATTTTTCGTTGCCTATTTAGATCTGCTTGTGGCTCCATTACACAGGTGGTGATTTTGTGGTATTTAGCACTATACTCTAGGTATAGAAATCCCAAAAGTGTGAAGTTTAGATAGAAAGGGTTTACTTTCATTCACTCAAAAAATAGACATTGAATTCTTACTATGTTATATATAATATATATATATATATATATTTTCTTGAATTCATAGAAGTAGCAAAAAAGCAACATAGAAGTAGCAAAAAAGCTACTTCTTGAATTCATAGAAGTAGCAAAAATCAAAAAAGCATCATGTGCAGAGAAAAATGGGATATAAAAAGAAAGGAAGCAGTATGAGACTTTTGACCAGCCTCTTTGATATCTGCATTTTAACCAGCCAGATTCATGCAGCCTTTGAAGCATCACCTGCTAGAACAGGAGAGTCGTAATATCTGAGCCTGGACACAGTATACCAGGTAAATAGCACTCTTAACCTCTACCTGTTGCCCAGATTCTTCCCATTGGCTTTTAGACATATTCAAATCTTTACCACAGAAAACAAATACAGTTATTATAGTCACGTTTCTCCTCATTCTCCTCCAGCTACTTTGCTAGCTTCCTGTTTTCTTTCTTAGCTCAAAGTGTGGGGAGTTTTCTAAAATGCTGTCTCTATGTTTTTCAACATACTCTCATTACAGTATTATCTATGTACTGGTGAGGATGTAAGTCCGGCTACACTAACAGAGATCCAAAATTAACAAAAGTTTAAACAAAAGTGAAAGAATGTAGAGGTATATTTTAAAAGTGACAATTGGAACCCAAATAGATGGTAAAAATGCCAACAAACAAAATACTGAGAGAGAAAAAGAGAACCCTTCAGAGATTTCTTTCTGATGCTTCTAGTGTCTTTGCATAGGCTCAGTAAAAGTCACACTGCCCAGTTTTTCCTAAAGTGTACTACTGACCACTTTATGGAAAACTCCTTTTATCACTTCTGATCTCAATGGCCCTACAAATCTCCTTTGACTATGGGTTTCAGGGTATTAAGCACTCTGTTCTCATTGTCTACATGAGAAGAGGATTTCTTCTCTGTGCTGTCACATTATTCTCCCTATGTGGTCAGCTATGATTGTTATTATAGATATATTAATTTTGTGTGATTTTTCTCACTTTTGGAAATGAAGGTTTAGTCTAATAAAGCTGGATTATTGAAATGCAAGTCATCCTTCCTTGAATGTGATTACTAGTCATTCTCACACTTTTTTCTACTTTGATCCATATTTAGATACAGAAATTGTTCTTGGGTGTCATAAGATTTTAACATTCCATCTGCTGCAGATATGAGAGATTGTGATAAATAGAGGGTAGAAAAAATGATGAAGTAGGCATCCATTCAGGAGCATTGCCAATGAAAGATTAAGAGGATGATGTGACCATGTTGAGTTCATAACAAGATTCTCTAAAATGGATTTTTTTTTTTCATTGAGACAGTGTCTTACTCTCTGCCCAGGCTATACTGCAGTGGTGCAGTCATAGCTAGCTGCAGCCTTAAACTCCTGGGCTCAAGGGTTTCTCCCACCTCAGCCTGCTGAGTAGCTGGGACTATCAGTTCACATCACCTTGCACAATAATTTTTTAATTCACTTTCATTTTTTGTAGAGACAGAGATCTCACTTTGTTGCCCAGGCTGGTCTCAAACTTCTAGGCTTAAGTAATCCTCCTGCCTTTGCCTTCAAAATGCTGGGACTATAACCCACTTCACTGGGCATAAAATTGAAAATTTTCAATGGTTAGGATATTCATTTTAGTTTCTTCTGCAATTAATCCATTATCTGGCATATTGAAGGGACTCAACATTTTTGGTGGTCTGAAATAAACTGATTTAGTCAAACATATTATATCTCACTAAGAAACAGATATAATTGAAAGTCAAATTTCTACTAAAATAGGAAAATACATTATTTTTTGCCTTAACTGAACCATTATTTGAAACTCAAAACATTTTGGCAAAAACTTTTAAAGGTCATGGAACAAAATATGTTATTGGCATTTATAGTTAAATCCTGGTACCTGTATTTTCTTTGGAAAGCATAACTGAATAACTAGAAAAAAACAAACAAACAAAAAAACAGTCAAACTGCCTCAAACTGTTGCAAAACTGGGGGGAGTCTCTTGCTGTTCAGCAAAGTGCCACACAATTTATCACGATTATTGTAGTGATTGTGTCTGCCTTTAGGGAAAATCCAAAGCAGGACTGGGTATTATACTACCTCAGTGTGATCTCTGCAGGCAAATATATCACCATGTGGCAGAGTGCCGTGCTGAAACAAACTGCCCTGCGCAAGTCTGAAAAATGATAACTTTTAATCCCTATAAGATGTATGGCAGTATAACACTTTAACTGTTTTCCATTCCCTGGCTTTTAAAGCAATTATACTATAGGCTGCAGGGCACATTGTTAGATGCATTTTTCTGTCCTCAAAACTTTTCTTTCCTTATTAAGTATTTTTCCAACATAAACATTTCCTAAATTGTTATGGCAACTTAGTATTAAGCACAGAAGTTGTAAAAGCAAGTAGAATTTCCAGGTTTTAAAACAAAGAAAGGAATAGTTGCTTAATCTGGAATTCATTTGTGAAGAAAGAACCCTCTCATATATGATCTCCTAATGAGACTTGCTTGAGTAATGATTATATGCTCTCCTAATGATACTTCAGTGAATCTTGATTAACTTGAACTGTGAAATTGCTCAGTAGATCACTGGCGTTATAAAGGGTATGCATTAATTGCTTTGAAATTCTTAAATTCCTTAACAACACGATAATAAATACTTTTTTTTTTTCCACAAGGTGAACCATGCTTGAAAAGTATTTGTGGGTTCGCATTAAATCTTTAGAGATTCTAAGCAGAAAGTCACTTAAAAACATATTTAAATAAACTCTACTTGAGTGCTATTTTTAGAGTTCTATTTCTTTGGGCTTATTTTCATAAAATCGGCAAAAAATTATGAAAGGTAGAGTTTTTGTACCAGTAAGTATAGGAAAGCAAACCTTCAGTGAAATGTAGAAAGTACAAGTTGCCATTGCCTAGTCTATCTCATGAAAGATTAAAAAAACTTATTGCTCCTTCTCTCTAGGCCCTTTCCATGCCTCAAATTAGTGACTCAGCAAAAGTGAAAGTTAATTATATGCCATAAAACATAAAGTCTATTGTGATAAGATGACATGAAAAAAATCCTGCTCTAGAAGAAAGTTTGAATAAAATGAGTTCATCAATTGGAAAGTGTGAACGTAGGTAAATATATAAACCTTTAATCTCTATGGATAGGTCCATTTTGCTACTAATTCATTTCCTTTCAGTCTCCTTTACAATTTCTACAGGTTTATAGCTCTTCCTAGAAACTTTTTTTACTATTCATTCATTTATTCATTCACTCAAAAAATTATTGAGCACCTTCAAATGTTTGATACTGGGTGAACAAGAGTGGGGTAATAGGTATTGAATTCATAAATTTTTTGAAAATGCACACCCAAAATTGTGATATGTTCTTTGTATGAAAACGTATAGTAATAGGATCCCAAATAGTAATAGAGGCATGCTATAGATTGGATGGTCTTGATAAGCTTTTATCTAATGTAAGACTAGAAATGTCCCTGTTAATAGCTTAGAAGCAGTTATTTTCATCGAATATAAACATATTTTCTATAAGTGCTAAATGAGGACATTGCACTTTCAAGATTGCCCAACTTGTTATTATAGTTGCTATACTAGCTATTTCCCTTTTTAGAGCAAAGATTATCCATATTAGGGCAAAAGAGGGAGTCCTCAGGAAAAAAAAAATTGACTACCATCAGAGTGAACTTTATTATCTCACAGAATAATGCATTTTCCCCCAGCCTTGAGCTTACAGAAACATTGCCTCTAAACTCAAATAGAATGGCCTTTGCCTCAACACCCCCCAAAATTTTTTTTTTAATACTTCCAAAACCCAGAGTAAAGACTGTTTTTCCAAATGAATACTCCTTAAATTTTTGGTATTTCCAGTAATGTCAATTGCTACTCTGCTCAACAAAATAAAATACTGACTATATTATATATTCTCAAACCATATATTTCACCTCTTCCCAGCCCCCCTCAACACCTGACTAAAATCCAAGATGACCATTGTTAGTATTCAGAAGTAAAAATTATCTTGAATGCCATCTGCCCAGTTCAGTGATTTTTCACACTATGTAGGATTAGTCAGGCAGGATTGAGGGGGGGGTCACTCTTCCTCTTTCAAAAAGGATTCATACATGACTAATACCTGGCTGGCGATTTGCATAAGCTTTTATTGGAAATAAATATCCTGTGTTCTGTGAAAATATGAAATTATTAACTTTATTATATCATTATTTGCTTAAATGAATGAAAGAACTGAAACTAAGATTAAGATGTTTTCCCAAATTCAGACAAGAAGCACTTTGTTTCCTATAGCATTAGCAGTTGCCCTTTCTACTCATTCGTTAATTTTTCACTTGGCCCAAGATGAATTGTTACGGATAGTGCATTCAAAATCTGACACAGACAAAAGTGTTACAAGCATGGAAATATAAACATTGTGTGAAAAATTAGATTTCTCTTACCATAGAGGTTAACATTTTTAACCTTGTGCTGACTTTCAGGATTATCCCAGAATAAAATGCTTCCATTAAGGCACAATCTCACTGGATTTGCAAGAAAAAAAATTACAAAAATTCTGTATGAAGCTAAAAATACTTCTATTACAAACCAAAAGCAGAACCCAGGAAAGCAAAACAGACAGGTAAATGCAGGCATCAAGTTGTTTCACTGTGCTTTTATTCTTTCTGAAGACTCAAACTAATTAAGAGGGCTCAGCACCTGTCAGAGACTTAAAAAAAAAAAGAGTAAAAGGTCTAGTTAGAATGCTGGAGTCTAGAAATCTTAAGAGAATGCCCCAAACTGACACCAGAAATACTGCTGGGCAATTCCAGAGAAGACAGCTTATTGACCAAAATCGCTAAAATCACCAAGCTTGTGACAGTTTAGTAAACGTAAAGAATTTACCCTTGATAACCTCTCGCAGCTACATGTTCTGTTACAATCAAGAAATGTTAATAGATGGAGACATGGTCACTGCTGTTTAGACCTCAGAGCACAGGAGATTTTGAATCTGTTTGTCTAGTCAGTGGTTTGTCAAGGGATGGGAGTACTCAGCTACAAGGAAATGAAATAGATTTTTGACAGCTTATCAGAACTTTTACATTCACTTGAACACAGTTAACTAAAACCAGTTTGAACATATATTTTTTCATAAAGCTTTTATTTCTAAATTATTTTCAATACACTTAATTTTATTTCTAAAACGTTTTCAATTCTTTTGAAATTATATATCTAATATATTTTAATACCTGTTTATTTCTATTTCTCATGTTATAAAAGTTGATTTCTGCTATCTTGAAAGCAAAACAAATCTTTAAAAAAGTTTTCTGGCTGGGTGCCATTGCTCATGCCTATAGTCCCAGCTCTTTCGGAGGCCGAGACAGGCGGATCATGAGGTCAGGAGTTCGAGACGAGCCTGGCCAATATGGTGAAACCCTGTCTCTACAAAAGTTAGCCAGGCATGGTGATGCATGCTTGCACTTCCAGCTACTCTGGAGGCTGAGGCAGAAGAATCGCTTGAACTCAGGAGGTGGAGGTTGCAGTGAGCAGAGATGGCGCCACTGCACTCCAGCCTGGGTGACAGAGTGAGACTCTTGTCTCAAAAGAAAAATAAAATCCATAAATAAAAAATTTTAATTCTTGCTATATCTCATTCTTTTGGGATACAATCCTACTTCTTTCTTTGTTACTAAGCTATCCAAATGTCAGTATCCAAGATGCCAGGCCTTCCTCAACACACTCTTATTACAGCATACCTTCCCTTTTTCACATACATATTTAAAAGCTGGTGGTCTTTTTCTCAGTTTTATTCTTTAACTGTTATGTAGTTTCTTCCATCTTTCTGTGTCTTCAAGTTGTCCTTGTTTCTTCTGTTCCATGGCTCTAGAATTTTCTTCTTATGTGCCTGGTCTATTTCACTAGTTCCTTAGCATCTTCCAAGTTCTCATATATAGGATTTTAAAATGTTCAATTCTGCTCACTGCTGGAGTTTGAAAATCTTAGATAAACTCCGATATCCATCATCTTTTTGAGTCTCAGTTTCTTCCCCAAGTGAAATATATATGATAATAATAACTGGCTTTACTCACAAAATTGTTTGAATAAAATGAGATAAAAATATGCAAAATTAAAACACAAGTTTTACTAATTTGTGAAGATGTATTAAACTATTCCTAACCAGTAAGAAATGCCTCAGCAAAGGTGTGCCTGTGATGCAAACTGGACAATCAGATAACTCTGTAAATGCTCTATTCCTACTTGTCAGGGAGGATGGGCTCTTTCCTTTATGTTTGACAGGCTAGAGAATAAGACCTAATTATGTCTATGACACAGAGGAATACTGAGGGATAAAGAGGGAAAGAATCCAGTACCTCTTGAGTTCCTGAATCCAACCATATATTGGATGCTTCAATAATATAAAACAATTAATTTTTAAAAACCTATTTAATCTTTATTTTAGGTTACCAAATAACTGATTAACACAATATTTTTATTCTTGTTCAATCCATAGTGGATATGTGACTTCACTCCTGTAAGGATGGGAGTAATAATTTATTTGCACAAAAATTTTTATTACTCATTTAAAAGTGCCAGAAGACTATAAAGATACATACAATCATAAACCTTTCTTTAATTAAATTGAACCTGAGATGTCAAACATCTCAAACTCACATCATCCTGTTTGCTTACACTTAGATATCTATTTTGAATGCCATCTCTTTTCCAATAGTTTTATGTTCTTTTGAAACGTCGCTAACCTCACCATGCACACATCAAATATAATTTCATTTAAACAAAATCCTATCTTGCCTGTAAAACCAGATATCTTCTCTTTCTTCAGTAAACCAGTGAGACAGAAAGTTCAAAGCTACTATACTCCAAAACTTGCCTAAGGGAAAGAAATGGTAAGGAGACCTACAAAAGTGTGAAACAAAAAATGCCTTTAGGTAGGTGTTTTCCAAATGCACTAAAAACAACCAGATGTATTTCCTGGCTATCATTGGTCTCTAAACTCCAATTCTTATATAAAATATGGGTGCTCAGAATAAAGATTACATTGTGTAGGCTGCTATATAGTAATGTGTAGCACTCTGAATAAGTTCTTGACAATGGACTATTTATTACTGTAAGTGACAAATATAATATTCGGGAAGTGTCTAAATGAAGACAATGGACCTTTTCCTACTCTCTCCTGTTCCCTGCTGGTTATTTTTTTTTAGTATAATCACTGAAGTAGATAAATCATTTGGGACCATGAAATGACTTTGGGAGTGTAAGCCAAGCATGTCAGTGCAAGATACAAAGAGCCAGTAATTCTGGGTTCTTTACAGAGCAAAGCTACCACACTGGTCTGGGCAGTTCACATGTGTAGACTTTAATTTAAGGAGTTGTCTTAGTCCCATTTATGCTTCTTTAACATATCTGAAATCGGGTAATTTACAACAAATAGAAATTTATTTGCTTATAGTCTGGAGTCCCCAATATCGATGAGCCAGCATCTGGCGAAGGCCTTCTTGCTACCTCAACATATGGGAGAAGGCAAGGGTGGAGGTGGGGGAAGCACGTGAGAGGGCTGGATTTCCTCGTTCATAAAGGCATGGATCCCACTCATAAGGGTGGAGCTGCTGTAGCCTGAGAACCTCTTAAATGTCCCACTTCCTAATACTGTTATAATGGCAATTACATTTCAACATGAATTTTCAAAAGTACAAACATTCAAATCATAACAGGGGATACTGATTCTGAAGCCAAACGTAACAATGCAGATACAACAACTTATGGTTTTGATGCTAAGACGGTCAGTCTAATCTGTGGTCAGATTTTAGTTAAACTTACATTTATGTAACAACATAAAGTAATTTGTGGATAATTAGCTATTTCTATACTTATAAAAGAATATAGTGGAAATAGATTTGTGAGGGGCAGATAGACTTTCAGCAATTTATTCACTAGTTGCATATCTATAAACAAGTTATTTTAAACTCTCTTGGACTCAGATGGCTTGATTTCAAAATGAGAGGATTGGATTGACTAAATATAGAAATTTTAGGTTTGTCCAAATCTTCATGATGTAGGACAGACATAAAGAAAGAGCCAGGGAGCCAGTATATCTCTGTAGATCAAGTACTGTGCTGGCATGGGGAGGTACTAGCTTTACCTGACCCTGGAATAGACAACAATGAAGCACTCATATTCTTCTTACTAATTTCCTTGTACCCTTTTATTTTGCAGATACATTATTTAGGCTCACAATTGTGAACACTGAAATACCAGGGTTCAGAGATAGAAAATGCTGCCACTTTAAGTGTAATTTTATCTGTGCCTCTTGAAAGAAGTCATGATTCTAACACAATATTCTATTTTGACACTTCTTAGTCCTAGAAACATTGTAGAATTTAAGTAGCAGTAGTTATAAGAGGTATGAATAGGGTCTAGTCAACAGACTTGAAAATACCCATTTATTCTAATAGTAGAGAATAATTTTTTTAAATATACTAAGCTTCTTTAATATAAAGTATTTCTTAGAATTGAAAAAAATTAAAAGGGAAAAGGGAAATAATAAAATATTATAAAAACTACAGTGGAGAAAGCAGCTGCAAACCCTAGGACCAAGGGGAAGAAAGGGAAGATGTTGGAATTATTACAATTAAAAAACTTGAAGGGTGATTCCTGTGGGGCTGGACTCAGGTTTTTGAGAAAGAAACGCTGGCCAGCTGGTGTCAGAGGTCCCAAAAGAGGATCTGTAAGGCTGGATCTGTAAGGGCTGAAAAAACTGCAAACAGGAATCAACTGCTAATGCTTAATGAAGAAGTAATGCTCCAGTGATACTGAGAGGAACAGGAAGCTAAGAGATAGCAAATAATATGGTCCCTTCCCTCTTCCTCAGTATTCCAGTTTCATCTAGCACCCTCATTGGGTAGAATCTAATAGAAAAAACAAAATATGATTTGTAGACTCCTAACAGCCATATTATGAACCACAGTGTGGAAGTGGGAAGGGAGATTTAATGCCAGGAGACAATGGCTTAGTAATCGGCACAGAGGAGGTATGAAAATAGAGAGGAGGATATAACACGGGAGGAAGATTCATCTTTTATGAAGATGTGAGACTTAATTTAGATCAGGTTTTCTAAGAAACAAGAAAAATATTCTTCCCTCTTTGTAATCAAAAAGAATATGTGAGTTATTTCAAAAAGCTTCATTTTTCCCCCCCAGGGGAAAAAAATCTGAAGAATATTAAATGTTTTTGAGCAAAAGTTGGTGTTTTAGTTCAGAAGGAAACTTTATACAAGGCTGTGAATTAATAAATTTTCTTTTTAAAAGGCACTACTGATTAAAAGGAGAAAGTCATAAATCAGTTATTTAAGCTAATTATTGTCAACTCCTTCATGCAGAAGTCTATTCACAGGATCTTGCATATTTAACATTCCAGGGGAGAGGTCTTTTTTCTTACTTGTATATTAATTGGACTAAGTAGATAAATCTTCCCAATTCTAAAATTATAATTTCTCCATAAGGGAGTATGGGATATGGTATAAGCAAAATTGAGGTTGGAAGTCATTGCAAACATTCTATATTTTAATTCATTCTAATTCTCTACAACCCATCCATAATATTTAATATATTGAGCACTCATCTCCGGAATCTCCAGAAAGAAAATGGAAATATGTATTTAGTAGAATAGCAAGGAAGAAAACCGCACCATTTGCCACCTTCTATTTTCCTATTTCAGTTTTCCTGAGCAGAGTATTTTCAAGGAATTTTACCCTCAGGGATGCATTTTGTTGATAATTAATTTCTTCTTTTTTAACTTTTGTTTAAAACTGAGGAATACATGTGTAGGTTCGTTATATAGGTAACCTCACATTAAGGGGGTTTGTTGTAGAGATTATTTCATCACTCAGGTATTAAGTCTAGTACCCATTGGTTATTTTTCCTGATCCTTTTGCTTCAGCCACCCTCCACCCTCCAAAAGGCCTGAGTGTGTTGTTGTCCTCTGTGCATCCATGTGTCCTCATCATTTAGTTCCTACTTATAAGTGAGAACATGCAGCATTTAGTTTTCTGTTCCTGTGTTAGTTTGCTAAGGATAATGGTCTCCAGCTCCATTCATGTTCTTGCAAAGGACACCATCTCATTCTTTTTATGGCTCCATGGTGTATATGTACCACATTTCCTTTATCAAGTCTATCATTAACGGGATTTAGGTTGATTCTTTGTTTTCGCTATTGTGAATAGTGCTGCAATGAACATATGCAATACATATGTATATAATGTGTACAATATGTACATTTATTGTGATATGTATTCTATATATATTATTGTGATTATATATGGTATCGTGATATTACAGTAAATGTGCATATTGTACTCATTATGTACATATGTATTGTGTACACATTATGTACATATAAATGTACATATACACATTATGTACATTTATTGTCCATATGTATGTGTACACATATGTACATCACAATAAATGTACATATTGTACATATTGTATACATTTATTGTAATATCCCAATCTACACATTATGACTACATTCTGGGATATTATTTTTAGTATATCAGTTAAAAATTACTCCTAATATCACAGTGAGTATAAACCCATGTGTGTACATTTTGTGATATTACCCCTAATATCCTAAGTAGATATTACTCTCATTGTGAAAGCAAGTGTATACTCTGTGATTGTTCCAATATCACAGGCGGTGTGCAACGCTTCTGTGATATAGTTCCTCATATCTGTGGGAGAGAGAATGATTATACTCTCAATATTGCAGGAAGTGTACACCACCACTGTAATATTGTTTCTAATATCCAAAAACGGAGAGGCTATTGCTCCAAATATCGCAGGAAGCACACAAACCCCCAGTGATATAGTTCCTAATATCTAAGGAATGAGACATGGTATTACTCACAATGTGGCAGGGGCTGTACACCCGCTCTATGATATTGTTCCTAATCTCCAAGGAAGGAGAGGATGATATTACTGCCCATATAGTAATACTCTCAATATGGCAAGAGGTGTACACCACACACTGATATTGTAACTGAGGTTCACAAAAAAAAATTATATTGAATTAAATATTGCAAGGGGTGAAACTCCCCTATGATGTCAATTCTAATGTCAAGGGGGGCGAGGATGATGTTTTTGTCAATATCACAGAGGTGGAACTAGAACTAGTGTTATTGTGACTAATATAAAAAAAATAACATTATCTTCTCCCTATGATATGGTTCCCAGTATCATATTACTCCAAATTTTCTAAATAGCCGGTTGGTAGCAGCCGGGGGGGCCGGGGTGCTGCTACTCACCCTCTAGTACATCTGTACATAATGTTCACATATATGTACATGTGTACATAATGTACATAATGTCCACATATATATGTACACATGTACATATAGTATATATGTACATAATGTAATATCACTATAAATGTATATGTAATGTGTACACAATGCCTATGTACATAGTGTGTACAATATGTACATTTATTGTGATATGTATTATATATGGTGATTATATATATTGTGATTATATATATGATATCATTGTGATATTACAGTAAATGTGCATATTGTACTCATTATGTACATATGTATTGTGTACACATTATGTACATATAAATGTACATATTGTACAGATTATGTACATTTATTGTACATATGTATTGTGTACACATATGTACATCAGAATAAATGTATATATCATACATATTGTATACATTTATTTTATTATCCCAATAAATTTACACATTACTACTACATTCTGGGATATTTTTAGTATATTAGACAAAGATTACCACTAATATCAAAGTGGGTATACACCCATGTGTGTATATTTTGTGATATTTTCCATAATATCCTAAGTAGATATTCCTCTCATTGTGAAAGCAAGTGTACACTCTGTGATTGTTCCAATATCACAGATGGTGTACAACGCTTCTGTGATATATTTCCTAATATCCGGGCGAGAGAATGATTATACTCTCTCAGATAAAACTGACTTTACATCCTGTGATATTACTCCTCATATCAACCTGAGTTTACATCCTGTAATATTATTCATAATATCCTAGAAAGATATTTCTCCTAATATCACAGTGAGTGTACACAATGCTTGTATACCATGTGTGCATACTCTGTGATGTTATTTGTAATATCTTAGATAATATCACAATAAATATACACATTATGTACATGTATGTTTCATTTATTGTTATATTACCATACATGTACATAATGTGCACATATATGTACGTGTGTACATATCTCCATATAGTTTTAATTTGCATTTTTCTAATGACCAGTGATGATGAGCATTTTTTCATATGTTTGTTGGCCTCATGTATGTCTTCTTTTGTAAAGTGTCTGCTTATATTCTTTGCCCACTTTTGAATGGGTTTGTTTGGTTTTTTCTTATAAATCTGTTTTAGTTCTTTGTAGATTCTGGATATCAGCCCCTTGTCAGATGGGTAGATTGCAAAAATTTTTTCCCATTCTGTAGGTTGCTGGTTCCCTCTAATGATTGTTTCCTTTGCTGTACAGAAGCTCTGGAGTTTAATTAGATCCATTTGTCTATTTTGGCTTTTGTTTCCATTACATTTGGTGGCTTGTCTTTTTTCTGATGCAAATTCAATGATTATTTTCAGGTTCATTCTATGTAATGTGTATTCTTTCCCCTATTGTTATTTTTAGATTATCTATGTATCAATGGTCCCAGATGTTTGATTGTAATGTTCTTTGGTATAGTATTCTTCATGTGCTACAGCTTGAAATTTGTTGGGCTTCTTGATGATTAACTACAATTTGGACATTTGCAGTCACTATTTCTTTAAATATTTTGCCTTCCCCTCTCCTACCTCCTTTTTCCTTTCCAGGACTTCGGTCACATGCATATTATACTGCTAATGTTTTTCCACAGATTATGGGGATCTCTTTATATTATATATTTTCTCAGCAGTTTTTCTTCTGTCATTCAGTTTGGATAATTTTTTTGCTGTCTTCAAGTTTACCAGTGCTTTCATCTAGAGAACTGACTCTGCTGTTAAGTCCATCTAGTATTTTTTTTTTTTTGATATAGAGGTTACATTTTGGGGGTTTAAAGTTTCTATTCAGTTTTTTTTTTACATATTTAATTCATCTCCCCATTATGTGTGTTTTAATTTTTTTCTCATGTACGTTTATAATGTTTAAAGTCCTTGATGGCTACTTACATCGCCTCTATCAATTCTGTGTCTATTTCTGTCTATTCATATTTCTCATAGTTTTTTATCATAGTTTACTTCTTCTCATGTCCAGGTCTTTTATTATTGGAGGTTGAAATGAATATTGTGGTATTGAGTGTCTAGATGTTTTTGTTTTCTTTGTAGAGAGCTGAATTTTGTTTTGGCAGGTATTTAATTTAATGTACTTGCAGTACTGAGACTTCCAAACTCTTGTACTATACCTTGCTGTGTCAGAGTCGAAAGTGCCTCAGGGCAGAGTTGGAGTGATCATAGGGATCATTTGCTTATATCTCATCTCTCAAGAATCATGTTTCTAAAATATCTGTTATCTTGTATCTAAAAAAAGTTGTTTTAAGATGTTTTTCCCATTTTATAGTGTTTATAGCAGAAAGTCTAATCTGATATGAATTACTGCCACAGGCAGAGTAGAGTAGGTCATTTTACAAATGACATTAATTTTTCCCCAGGATATGAGTGATACATGAAAATCCAAAATATTAAGTAACTGGAACCTAAGTGTCTCAGATAATTTTGGTGAGAATTAAGACTACCAAGCTATTGTCTCTTTTATTCAGTAGTTGAAACTACTTTTATCGATTATAGGTCATTTGATAACAATTCTTTCTAAGTTTATATTGAAGAATGTCATGGGGCCATCCTCAGACATCATGCTAACAATTTTGTTTTTAGTTGCAGAAAAAGGATGAATAATGACTGCACTGAACCCAGTATGAAAAATAACAAATAAAGAATCCCCATATTGAAGCCATTGAAATTACGCTTGACATTTAGACGACACTCAGACATTTAGAAAAGAACAAGCTGAGATGGCTCTGAAAGCTTAACTGAAAATGAGGACACAAAAAAAATTGCCTAACAGATGCGTGGGATAAAGGGGAGAAGGACCTCTGGGTGGGCTTTCACTGGACTTACCATAATAAGCAGAACTTGTGTAATTGTGTAAAGAGGGCATATGTAAGCATTTATTACTAATGGAAAATGAGAAGAGCAAGTATATTTAATTTGCAGCAAATTATAAATGAATTATGACTATTTTCAGAAGATATGGAATCAGGATATCCTAGAGGAATAAAATATCATTACCTATAGACAATATCCTGTGATCTCTGCCTTACAATACACACATTAAGGGAAGATACAGTTTTAGAGGTCCAGCAGTATATTACGTGCTAATTTTTAACATTAATCCACACATATATACACAAAAATATCACATATATTCTAGCTTCTTAGCTTAGGGAAGCCTGAGTGAATTAGATTACTGGGGAGGGAAATGGAAGGCAAGAAAAAGAAGAGAGAGGGAGATGATAGTAATGTATTTAATTAAATTAAATACCTGCCAAAACAAAATTCAGCTCTCTACAAGGAAAACAAAAAAATCTAGACACTCAATATCATATTTACTTAAACCACCAATTATAAAAGACCTAGACATGAGAAGAAGTAAAATTTACACTAGAATTAGGTACTCATCATTGCCAAATCATTGGCATCACTGAGTGTGCTGTGTACAAAGTATTGACCTAATGCATGCTGAGAGCTCCCTCATATGTTTATTTATATATAATATTTTTGAACAATTTATTTACATTGACATAGCTTGGTTTAACTGATGGTTTTGTTTGTTTGTTTTGCTGTCATCCCAGATTTACTGAAAATGTTACAGCATTACAGAAAGATTCAACCAGCTCCATGAGGCATTTTGAAATTCGTCCTAACATAGGCAGTTTGGACAGACTGGCAAGTCCAAAAGCTTCAGCATTTCTTTAGTGTCAGGATCCACTTCAGTGATCTCCTGATCCAGGGCTGAGACCTCAGGACGGTAATTATCTCTCCTTTCTCCTCCTGCAGCTTGATGGGGACACATCTCATGGGGTCCCTCTGAATCTGCCTCATCAGTTGTGTGACTTAGCCTGCTCTCTTGTTGCAGAGCTTCTTGCTGGGGATAATGGGGATCTCCTCACACATGCGCTTGTTCCTCTGGGAGTGGCTGCCCACACGATAACCCGGGCCACTTTCTTTGTGGTTTTGGTGCGATGTCATCCCATGTTGGCAAGTCCTTGATTTAATTCATGCTTTTTGTTAAAGATTTCAAGGAATATCTAATAGAAAAGCCATAACTAATGCTTCAGCAAACTAAGTATTTCTCACAGCTGCAATGCTCCTATAAAGGGAGTGGCTCAATTTCATTGTTTTCATGGGCTTTATCAGAGATTCAGTGTTTAAATCAAGCAAGGTTCGCATTTTTAAAACTTTTATTGGTGTTAGTTATGGTTGAACCTACTAGATTTGGATATGAATTTCACACAACCTGAGAAACGCAAATGCTAACACTGATGATTGGTTATACTGTGAAAGGTTAATTTGAATGTTCATATTTTGCCTCATATTTAAGGAATTAAATTATTTCTCAACTGTCTTGCTTTAAAATGTCTTGTCATATTAGCAGTGAGAAAGTCCAATTAAGAGCAGAGTAATCCAGATAAGAAAGCTCAAATTTATTCTAATACAGTTCTAGATATGTGAGGAATCTTAGATTCTTATAAGTTTAGATTAACTATTATTAGCACATTTAATTCTTTTCTGTCTAGAGTTATATTATCTAAAATCCTTCCAGCCATGATCACCAAAGCTTTATATTAGAATATACATGAATGTGGCAAGACATCTCTCTGCTTTTTTGTAGCCTTTGTAACAGAAACAAGATTCCTTCTTCCAGGTCTTCATATAAATTCCTATGCTTTTGTTTACTCTGTGCTTTTAAAAATCATATTATCAGCAAACTGACAGAAGAGCAGAAGATCAAACACCGCATGTTCTCACTCATAGGCGGGTGTTGAACAATGAGAACACATGGACACAGGGAGGGGAGCACTACACACTGGGGTCAGTTGGGGGGAAATAGGGGAGGGATGGTGGGGTGTGGGGAGTTGGGGAGAGATAGCAAGGGGAGAGATGCCAGATGTAGGTGATGGGGAGGAAGGCAGCAAATTAGACTGCCACGTGTGTACCTATGCAACAATTTTGCATGTTCTTCACATGTACCCCAAAACCTAAAATGCAATAAAATAAATAAATGGAAAAAAAAATCATATTCTCATGCCCTGCCACATATTTAGCCTCTCTTTTCTCTTAAATCATAGTGTGTTTCTTTTCTAATCTGACTCAAAACCTCTTTTTTCTTTAATCTTTGGTCACACTCTTGTAATTATAAGACACAAATTAGACATTTTATGTGAAATACATATACTTATATATTATACATACATATACTTATTATATATAGAATATATATTAATATATATCCAACATATTAGATATATATAACTGTAGACAGAAAATAAATGAGCTAATAATGGCTAATCTAGGATTATCTCAAGAACCCAAAATTCCTCGGGTATCTAGAACGATATTAGAATAAATTTGAGATATCTTTCTGGTTAGAAAGATAAGCTGAGATAGAATGATTGCTTGAGGTGAGGAGGTTGAAGCTGCAATGAGCAGTGACTGCACTACTACAATTATATCATTATGTTTTCTTATAGGAATATATATATGTCTTTTATCTTTTGAGGCAGAGTCTTGCTCTGTTGCCCAGGCAGAAGTGCTGTGGCACCATCTCAGCTCATTGCAACTTCCACCTCCCAGGTCCAAGCAATTCTCCTGCCTCAGCCTCCTGAGTAGCTGGGATTACAGGGGAACACTACCACCCCCAGGTAATTTTTGTATTTTTAGTAGAGACAGGGTTTCATAATGTTGGCCAGGCTGGTCTTGAACTCCTGACCTCGAGTCATCTGCCTGCCTTGGCCTCCTTAAGTGCTGGGATTACAGACATGAGCCACTGCGCCCAGCTGGAAGGAACTTTTAAGGCCAACTAAGGGTCAGCTATATTAAATTATGTTGTATATTATAAATATCACATAATATATAATACATAATTGTATTATTATATATAATGTAATGTCTATTATATATACTGATAAGAAAGTTCAGGAAAATTTATATTTTAAAATATAATATATTTTAAGTATATAATGTATTTTAAATATGTTTCAAAAATACGTTTTTCCTTTAGTTCCTTTCTCAGTCTCTCTTTGCTTCCATATGATTTTTAGTAAATAACCTGTTCCAAATTTCTGTATTAGCTCACCTAGTAATCTTTAATTTTATATTGAGATAAAATCTACACATATAAAATGTTAAATGTTATATGTTCTATTTGAAGAGTTTCAACAGTTTTATCTACCCAGGTAAACAGTACCCAAAGAAAAGATAAAATATCACTGCTCTTCATAAACTTCCTTTGTGTGCCCAGTTAGACAATATCCCATTTCCTACAAGCAACAACTTTGCAGTATTTATCAAAAAAGACTGGTTTTGCCTTTTCTTTGAAATCATCTAAATGTAATCATTCAGTATGTACTCTTAGAAGTCTGGCTTTCATTAACAAAATGCTTGCAAGATCAATCATGTGGTTTCATGTTTATATAATTAATCTATTTTTACTGCTGAGTAGTATCCAGTTGTACACAATTTATGTATTCATTTACTTGTTAACGGGAATTGGTTTGTTTCCACTTTTGGATTATTATGAATAAGAAAACTACAATGGGGAGGCCAAGGTATAAGAATTGCTTGAGCCCAGGATTTTGAGACATGGCTAAATTTCATTTGGGTAAACCTCATTTCTACCAAAAAAACCCAAAACAATAACAACAAAAAAAAGTAGCCAGATGTGTTGGCATACTGCTGTGGACTGTGGTCCTAGCTACTTGGGAAGCTGAGGTAGTAAGATTGCTTGAAGTGGGGAAATTGAAACTGCAATGAGCAGTGATTGCACCACTACACTCCAGCCTGGGGGAGAGAGCAAGACCCTGAAAAAAGGAAGGAAGGAAGGAAGGAAGGAAGGAAGGGAGGGAGGGAGGGAAGGAGGGAGGGAGGGAAGGAAGGAGGGAGACACAGAAGGAAGGAGAAGAGGGACAGACAAGAAAGAAAGCGGGGGGGAGAGAGAGAGGGAGAGAGACAGAGAGAAGGAAGAAAGAAAGAAGGAAAGAGAGAAAGAAAAGAGAGAAAGGAAGGAAGAAAGAAAAGGAAGGAAGAAAGAGAAGGAAGGAAGGAAGGAAGAGAAAGAAAGGAGAGAGAAAGGAAGAAAGAAAAAGAAAAGAAGGAAGGAAGAAAGAGAAAGAGAAAGAGGCTGTGAATATTTTAGTATGAGCCCTTTTTGGACATATATTTTCATTTACTTTGAGTGAATGGAATTTATTCTATTAAGTTGGAATTCCAAGCAAGTGGAACTGCTGTGCAATAACTTTAAAGAAAAGCCAAAGAGCTATACAAAATGTCTCCCTTATTATTTTCTGTAAAATAATTCTAGTGGTTCTACCTTCTTGCCAGCATCTTGTGCTCTCAGTCTTTTGGATTTTACCCATTCTAGAGGGTCTCTAAAACTCTCTCCCTCTCTTTTTTTTTCTTTTTTTGCAACCATTCTCTAAGTAATCTATTTCTGTACCTTCTACTTCTAAAGATTTAGAAACATTCTGGAATGTTTCTCTAACAGTCCATAATTATTCCAAGTATGTCTTTGCTAAATTAAGTTTCTTGAAGGCAATATCATTTTTTTTTAGTACTGTCGTTCTTTAAACTCTAGAAACAAGCACAATTCTAAGTATGATCAGAGTGCATATCTTGGCAAATGCCTTGTTTTGTAGCTCTTGCACAGTGTTCAGATTATATTTGATATACAATGCTATGCCCAAATTTACACAATGGCAGAATTCAAAGCAGATCTTCTTCTTCTATTTATTTTTTCTGGAAATGGAGTTTCACTCTGCCCGCTCAGGCTAGAGTGAAGTGGTGTGATCTCCGCCCACTGCAACCTCCACCTCCAAATTCTTCTGCCTCAGCCTTCCAAGTAGCTGGGATTATAGGTGTGGGCCACCACAGCCAGCTAATTTTTGTATTTTTAGTAGAGATGGGGTTTCGCCATATTGACCAGGCTGGTCTTGATCTCTTGACTTCAGGTAATCCACCCACCTCAGCCTCCCAAAGTGCTGGGATTATAGACCTGAGCCACCACATCTTGTCCGAAGATAGCTCTTCTAACCCTTGATCCAGAACATTGTACATCATGTCAGTGTGCTTCTCTTGATAAATTCACAGGTAAGTTTGTTTTAAATCAGATATCTTTAAGAGTTACAAAGGTGAGAGCCTGCAGATTTGAGATCCCCTAAATAAAAATACATCTTCCGGAATGCTCACCCCCTTGGGGTCTCCTAACCTGGGTGTATGGCCTTAACCTTGGTGCTCATGACAACTTTCCATCCTGGGAAACAATCTCAAAGCTTGCTTTTTTTTCTGGTGATGACTCTCAGAGTTTTATTTAAGTGTCATAATGAAAATAAGGGATTGCTCTAGGTTTATCAAAAGCTATAATAGTTCAGTTTACATTGAAAAGTTTTTGACTATATGTTTTATTATATATTTTATTGGAATATGCCCTGAAAAAAATTGAAAATACAACTCGCTGGTTGGAGAGTATAGCAATCACTAGATAAGCTTATAGTGTGAGGTATATCTTATTAAAAAAAGTTCATAGCTGGCTTACAAATTTCACAAGTACCAAAAACATATGGATAGGTCTGAAATGTGCCAACTCTATGTAAATGTCAGAGTTTTAAATTACTGTATCAACATATATTGCTTATTTTCCCCAGGAACTTTTAAAAAAACTGTTATTCATATCTTCTCACATATAATAAATAGCACATAGATTATGGACAAAAGAAAATTTCAAATGTCTAGATTTAAAAATCAGGATTAGGACATTTCTTTATAATCATATGAATTGTCTTTTTCTTTAAATGTAATTATTATAAGGAATTCAGAGCGTGCCAGAAATCATGACAATGTTTATCATAAGCCTGGAATGTGTATAAAAATTATTTATTGCAGTACTTTTCTCTCTGAAAATCTATTAACTATTGCCTTGATTTATCTGTCCCATAAATCTTGGAGAGGATGCTTTTGTGAATATATTTTTCGTAATAAGTGTATAAAGACATGTCTTGAAATTTGGCAGAATATCTCATAGCATCTAAGCTCAACACATAACTCACTTTTTCCGAAACTGTGAACTAGGATCTGACTATTCTTAAACACTTAAATGCTTTGCATTTTGATTACTCTGATGCAGTCAACACAGAATGTTTCCTTATTGTTGCTGATCTGATTCTTACAAGTGCTGATCCCCTCCAAACACAAAGATTTTACAGATCATTGTGTTGATAAAGTATTTTTCCATTTGTAGTCCTGTAAATTTTATTGAAGTTCTTTCTGGTAGATTTTGGAAGGCAGAAATATACTATAACAGCACATTATGCTGAAATTTCATGACTAATGAATGTAAAATGACCTGTAAAAAAGCACATAGGCAGATATTAGCTGTTTCCCCTTTAATCACTTCCTATAGCATCAGCATCCTTGTCCAAGACTTGCATTATTATCCTGCAGTCATAAAGGTGAGGTGTGTTATGTGGTTGGGAACCAGAGAACACATGCTTATAATATCTTTTATGTACAATTCTGGAATAATAGCACACCCTCAAGGTGAATTTTTTTTACTGATGTTGAAGATAAGAAATTTTGGAAAACAAAATAAACACTGAGAAAGAAACTATAAATTCATTTCATTGCCAGTGGCCTGACAGTTAAGGTTATGACAAGATGTTTGTGTGCCTATAGCATTGTAATTACATACCCTAGATTCTCTTTTGGTTCCTACTTTGTTTTTCACAATATCTGATAGCAAGAAATAATACTACAGAATTTAATATCCAGTTAGTATTTATATCATGATATCTCGGAGGAATCATGAGTAATCATGCCCTTTTAACCACTAGGCTAACCACTAGGCTATGTTACCTCTGTGTATTAGCGAACATGATAGGTACTGTTAATAGGAATTTATGATTTTAAATTCTACAAACTCTTATTTTGTTTTCCTATAACATATTAAAGTTATTACATGGTGAGTTTTTCAGAAAGCAGCATTCAGTGTAAAGTATAGTCATTTTGACTTTTGTATTGAGCTTCAAGGGATGTGGGAGGAATGGAGTAGTTTATATCTGGTGTTTTGCAGCTAGTTACTAATGCGAATTGTCTTAATCTCTAAGTAGGAAATTATTATATTAGTAACCAGTAAGAATTGTTTTTGGAACAGCTTTCTTGGGTTCTAGCAATGGAAGTTCTGGGCCAACCAGGTGAGTGAGCTCTTGAGTCCATAGGCGGTGGACATGGCATGGGTGATGGCCGTAGTAGTGGTGGAACAACCCTCTGGATCACAAACAGTTTCTGTAAGTGTTGTTGTTGACTGCAACAGTGTGAAAAGGCCAGTGCCTGAGGCCAGATGCGATACATGTGCATGGGTACAAGCTGTAATGGTAGCTGCAGGTTGGATGGGCCCAATCTCAGGCCCCCAGGAGGAGTGTTCGGGTACCAATAGTGGTGGATGGGGCTGAGAGTTCTCCCAGCCCCTGTAGAGCATGCTTGTACACTGGGGTTTACAGAGCTAGGTCATGCAGGCATGTCCTCAGGCCCACTAGTGGGTGCTGGCCATGGTAGGGAGGGGTTGGTTATCACCAGGCCTCCATTGGAATGCTCAGGGCAGAAGGTGGTGAATTTTGGCCCTGGTGCTGGAAGGGCAGGGCTACTTTTGGTGGCTTTGGCTATATATAGGTGGCTGGGGAGCATGTGCTTTGGTGCAGCTGGTAGTTTCCGGCAGGATAGCTAGCCTGTCTCAAGGGTGCTTGTAATGCATGGCAGCCCACTGGTAGGAATGGCAGGGTCAAAGCCAGTGCTCACATATTGGCTTTAGCCACAGCAACCAGCGGGGTTCTGGTGCCTCTGGTCAAGATGCAGTCTGGTGGGGGCCGGGCTCTCGATATGGTACTTTGCTGTGGTTGCTTAGGACTTGGAGCATGTATGTATGGGTCCCATCATGATCTTCTTCTTTGGGACAGTGCTTTCATGTGGACTCCAGGTAGCTCTCTCTGCTAATCTCAGGACTCAGAAGGGTCAAGGGGTTCTCTTGTAGCTAAGACTGCAAGAGTCTGCAATAGGATTGTGGACAACTGGGGGTGTCTCACTTACCTTTTCCCCACATAGGAGAGCATCTCCAGTTTGCCAGCCAACTCATGCCAAGCAGGCTGCCTCACTTACCTCTTCTTTGCAGTAGGTGTTTCCTGTCACTTCTCTGCTGAATTCCAGTGTCATCTCTAATCTATTTGAAGTATGATTATCTCCTCACTATTTTGTTTCTCCTTTTTAGATGAAAGGAGAAGCAGATGCCTCTAGTCAGTCATCTTGAAGCCCCTCCTCAATCCTCAAAATTAAAGTTGACTTTAACAATTACCGTTACTAATTTGGGTGGGTCTATTCTAACCAGTTGAAAGTTCTCTGAGGAAGAAACTTAGCTTTTGGACTGAAGCACAAGGGAGTGAAATCAAGCATTGTGTAGGAGTATGTTGTTATCAACTTGTGAAAGATGATGCCTCAGCTCCACAGTAACTTTAGTTTCAGATGTCTTTATGTAGTGGTGGGGTCTTCTTTGACCCTGAGCCCTCCTGATTTACTCTATTTTTTCCTGTTACTCTTTTTCAGTCCAGACTCCACTGCACATCGTCTGTTCTATTTTCCCTTAGATTGTGGGTCTGACAAGAAAGAATATTCACCCATCTTCTCTTCTCTCTTCTCTGCATACTGTTCTTTATAGGCAACTTATCTGTAATTGTGTTGTAATTGTAACCACATGGTAATGATTTCCAAGCTCAGCTTATCAATCCAAATATTTTTTCTGAGATATGGCTGCACATACGTAACTTTCTATCTGACATCTTGACTTTAATTTCTTCAAGTTGCTTGAGAAACAATAGGCTCAAAACCCAACTCTCAACCTCTTCTTCCAATGCTGCCCCAGGCACAGCTGCAGGTCCTTCATTGCCCTGGAGCCTTGGGAAATCAGAAAAAAAAAATGCACGTGTGCCATTAAAGAAAAGTGTTGAGGAAATAAATTTAGTTAGCAGAGTTAACCATAATAACGTTTAGTACTTCTTCCTCAGCAAATCTGTGTTTAAGATGAAAAAGTAAGCAAATCTTGTTTTCACTCCAAAAACAAGCTTCTTGATTGATAAACATTGCAATACTTTTATTTTTGAGTCCTTAAATATTGTCTCAAAAACAAAAATAATTTCTTATTATGTATAATTATTCACAATACAGGAGGTAACAAAGATATAAATAATCAACCTTTTCTAATATTATTTTACCTAATTCTTAAAACAATTTGTGGAAGAGATGATATTAGTACTATTTTGTAGTTAAGCGTTGCAGGCACAGGAAAATGCAGTATTTTCTCTATGGTCACACAACTAGGCTGCAGTGGAGCTAGGATTTAAATATAAATGTATCTGATTGAAGTCCCTGTGCTTTCTTTCGACTTTAAGAATCCAAGAATTGACATTCACTTTGGTAACCTATGATATAAGGCTAATATATTCAGAAATAACTTAGCTAATAGCAATTAAAAATTGAGTCAAGCATTCACTTTATATATTCCTAGAGATTGTAACATTGCATATCTTCTCATGTAATAAAAAATGACATTGCGATATTGATTTATTTTATCAAAGATACTGCATTCTTATATAACAGGTCTCTCAGGCTATCTTTTTAACTCAGAGTAATGTGCATGTCCGCATACTCACACGTGTGTGTGCTTATCATGTCACAATTTCTTTATGTTTGACTATTTTTATGTTACTCTGTGTTACTAGATTCTATAACCAATTTCTACTTTTACCCATGTTACCTTAAATAAGAAAGATTCCAAATTAGCATATGTAAAACTGTTATTAACTGACTATTAACTTGTTCTTCCAGATCATGACTCAGTAATATATCCTGTGGAGAAGAAATAAGAACAGTATTTTCATATTTTTTCTTACACATAATTGAAACTTATTCGATAAAGTTTTCTAATAAAAAATGACCTTTTACTCTCATAAATTTCAAATTACAAACACCTTACTTCTCATTATAAAATAAAAACTGTCATCCTACTCATTATAGTGCCACTTACAAGAAGCAAGATTCAAATGCTTTTGATTCTGAAAACATAGTATTTTTCCCCAATTTATATGGTGTAGCTCTTTACATAGTTTTTCACATCTTCTATATATAATTAGATCATTACCAAACTCCTTGTAGATTCTACTTTTAGTTGCCAATTGTCTCTGACCTCATTTCTCAGTCCTGGAAAGGTTTATTATGGAGCAGCCCCTTGCAGAACTGTGAATCAGGCAAAGGTATCTAAACCCTGTTGCCCAGTGCCTGCTGTAAATTACTTTTTGTTTTTTTTTTTTTTTGGTATCCTATGCTACATTATATGTGATTCTTCAAAGGGATTTATTTTTAATAAGAAAACACAAGTAAATGGGTCAGTGTAGATCAGAAAAATTAAGCAGATTCCAGGCATATGTATAAGAAAATGAAAACATCCTCTCTGGTCAAAAACTATATTTCTATGCGATAAAGTTTCTACTAGCTTTTTATATGTTACAATGGCTAAGAGATTTGGGGGTGGAGGATAGCTGCTAAAATCTCAACAAGAATAAAATGTAGTAGAATTATACTCATTTTGAAGATTGGGCTTAGACTATGGCCACTAAACCAGGACATGAAAAAAGTCTTTTTATTTTGCTTTTACTTAGATAATAATATAAGAATGGCCACTAACAGGAAGAGTACACACAATTTTTTAAACTAAAATTAGGTTATATATACCTAGACTTCATTTACACTTCCCTTACTCTGTGTTAAAAGTAAATATAATATGTAATTCTTAGAATATTTACATATTGAATGCTTTCTGGTATCCTGACTTCAGAAAATATTGATTTTAATCATTCCATTTTGATATCTCTTTGGCATGGATAATTTGGAATATTTTACCTTTTTAATAATTGAATGTATCATAATTCAATTAGCCATGTGGGACACTGGATCAACCATTTAGATTACACTCTGATGGAACATGTTAAAACCCTTTTGCGAGTATTCAATTCTTAAAGCTCTCTGTGTCTTTTGTTTGCACTTTGCTTTACAGCTTAAACGAGAGTAACATTGCCTTCCTCCCTTTAGGAAAGAAGTGTTTTAATGGCTGTGAAATGCTGCCTTGTTTTTAAATGCCTAATTATAGGTTTTGCATTTGCCTGAAGATTTTAATAATTTAAAAGATGCTTTTCTAGTAATCAAAATGAAATAATTTTTCCTGATAATTACTTCAGTCACTTTGAAAGAGTCAGTGATGAATATATTCAAGCTGTGAAATGTAAAAAGGTAATTAAATATAATTTAGCAGTGAATATACTTTTCTCTCCGCCATCTTTTAAAATCGCTGTTTATATTTAGCACTTGGGAGAAATTGATATTTTCTTAATGGAAAACAATAAAGAGCACATTTTTCATTTTAGAAAAAATAAAATGTATTAGGTTTGTTATTTTCATCATTTATGGTTATAAAGTAGGAGCAAACTGAACAGGTATGGAGAGTCTATTACAGAATTATTTGACTCCAGACATGCACATCATGATTGGAGAGAGGCAGGGAATGAATGCCTTTCAAAAACTACTTTCAGAGAAGCTTCACAGGCTGAACACCATCTATAGAGGCAGAACTATCTCAGTCTTAATTGCAGGCTTGTTGAAGACAAGACAATTTAATATTATGAAGGAGGGTATACTAGAGAATTCCTACAATAGTAAATGCACAAAAATTCAAGTAGAACTAAATCTCCTTGCCTTCAACCCTTTGTTAGGGCATAGGGCTAGGTTGCATTCCCTGAAAGAAGACTGCAAAATTCATGGCTTTGAAGGTTACTCAAATGATTGATTGGTATTTAGATATATCCAGGTCAGAACTGGGTGACAATATAGAAGAGGAAGTAAGAAGGTTTCTAATCCTTGAATTCTTTAAACTCATCTGTTAAGAACATATTTGTTTGGAGGATGGACTTCATAGAAGAAGGCTTAGGGAATTGGTAGTGGTGATGGGTAAATGTGAATATAATAAAACAAAACCTAAAGAGTGTTCCTTGGGCAGTTAGGTACATGGTCTTACTGGTAAGAATTATGCACAAGTATCAATCCAGAGTTTAGCGGTCATGACTAAACAACCCTTGAACATTTAAATCTGGATTATTTAATTCTGAGTTTTCTTGGAAAACAGAGCAGGCCTGGGCATCAATGGATGTTGTTATAGGTAAGGAATGTGGAGAAAAAATAACACTGGGGATCGAGGTGAGAGATGAAAGTCTTCTCTACATTCCTATAACAGTATCTCCTGGTGCCCAGGTCGTTCCGTGTCTCAAGTAAATTTAGCATTAAATTGCCTCATATGATTTTTTTTGTCATATAATGAGGTCTGTCAAATATTTCCTTCTTCTGGGGATAATTCCACCTCACCTACAGAGCTACTTAACTCTATAAAATAGAATTGTTAATGAATGCTGTTTTCTTCTTTAGTACAGAAGTTTCTAGAAATCCAAGATTTTAACTCTAACATCAGAGAATTGGCATTAATTAGGAAGCATTGAGTACAGAAGTCAAGAAAAATTATCACAATTTTGGGAAAAAGTATAAATAGACATTTCTTTCAGAGAAGACAATTACACTATCTTATGAGTCATGGAATTCGGAAATGAGGGTGTTTTGTTAGGCAGTCTTATGCTCGCATAGGTGAGGAAATTTAGGTTGAGTTTTCCACATTCTCATCTAGCAAGTACTGATTTAAAAATATTTGTGTAGAGCCAGTTATGTGTAAAGCACCATACAAGAAATTAAGGATGTACAGTGCTAATTTTATAAGTCATACATTTTATTTAAATTAATAATATTGTACCAGTATTAATTTCCTGTCATTGACAATTATTTAAGCTTTTGTAAATGAAGGAAGCTGCATGAAGGGTACATGGAAACTCTGTAGTTATGTTAACAGCTGCTTGTGAGTCAAACTATGAAAAAGTAATATCAACAAGCAAACAAAAGCAGACATGGTGGCTATTCTCACAGATGTTACAATATGCAAAATTGAACAAGATTTAAGCAAACAATCACAAATTATATAAAAAATCTTAACTGTAACAAGTCCTATGAAGCAAAACAATGAAACAGAGTTTTATGGAGACTTACATTAGTTAGAAATTAAGGAAAGCCTTCCTTGTGGGAGGCAAAATGCTGATTAAGAATTAACTAAGCAAAGAGGGGGAGGAAGAACATGGCAAGCAGGTGAAACAGCATATGTCATGTCAATATACTATAGTGTGCAAGGGGCATAAAGAGTCCAAGTTTATCCACAGTACAAAGCAAAATAAGAAAGAATGCCAGATTGACTTGGGCATCAGATAATGCAGGACTTGTAAGAAATGATGGAGTTTTAACTTTGTCCCAGTGGCAATGCAAGGCCTCTGAAAGCATCTAAGATGATCTTCATATTATATGGCAGTTGGCTAACCTTAGTGAAATACACATATCTCTTTACTAGGAAACTGAACACATTTGCATGTCACATCAATCCTGTCGCTTCACGTGCATAAGGACTTGTGATATATAACTCACAATCTCAATGCTAACCTTTATTTTTAAACATTTTCATCCAAATATGTCATATACACAGAAAAGTATACAAATCACAAAAGAATAGTCCCAAGAGCTACACGCCTATGCAGTGTCACAGGTGAAGAATTAGAACATCATTCATACCCCAGGAATCTCTCTCAGGCCCCTTCCTGATCACTTTACCTTCCCATCTCCCAACATAGGGCCACTATCTTGACTTCAGTCGTGAAGCCTGACATCTGCTTCTTTGAATTTGAATTTTGGTTCTCTTGCTTCGTTTGAATTCTTATGTATACTTTCGCATATGCCTTCTTTCACTCAATACTGTTTGTGATTTATACATGCTATTGCATATTAGCAGCTGTTTATTCATTGTCGCTATTGTTTTCTCATTGAGTGGATATTTACTGATTTCTCATTTTACTCCAGATGGACATTAGTGTTGCTTTTATTCATTTTTAAGCATGGAATGTGAGAGTTCATGTCACTATTTTGGTGTAACAGGTTTATGTGTGCAATCTTTTTTTTAAAAAAATAATTTAAGCCATAAACATAAATAAATTGAATTATTAACAACAGTATTTAACAGATTCATAATATTTTAAGGACACTGGAGAAGAATAGAAAATTAAGGCGTTTCTTATTAATACAAAATTGAAATATGAATGGAAACAAAATTTATAGTTTAGAAAATGAGACACTTAATTTTTAAATCAAATGTTTAATTTTATATTTTGGTGATTCATATATAATTATGATAGAGATCTCTTAATTATATTTCTTGCAGAAAATGGAGAAATAAAAATTTAATTACAGTGTATATGATTGACAAATAATGTTAGGTTTTAAAAATTCTGTAAGTTTTCTCAATTTTTTTTCTAAAAACTTTGCTGTTGCCTATCTGATCCATTTACTGCCTCTCTTGTCTGTGAGCTGTATTGTAGAAAAACAGTATTTTCATTTGAGCCTTTGAGAAGCAGTTGTCAAGAAAAGATTAGACATGCAGGAGATTTATTGGGGAAAACACCTGTGAAGGAGAAGGTAGAAGGAGCCAGAGTAGGTAAGGAGAGCCTTCAGACCAAAGTATACATCTGACCTCTGAGAATAAAAAGGAGCAAGAAGGAGAATTGACTACGAAGGTCTGTACAATGCAAGACAGCTTTGGTCAGGATGATGGGGAGTCCCTGAGCCTAGGTTGTTCAAGGTATTCTAAGTTTGCAAGAGTGCGTCTGCTTTAGTATCCCTGTGAGAGCAGCTGCTTGAAATATATTATAAATGGGGACCCAGTACGTAAAAAATGGCAGCAGCCAGGACCGTCAGTCAATTATACTTCGACAGCAGGAGATCTGAATGAAGCATTTTAATGGCTGCCACAGTCATTAAAATGACTCCAGTCATCCTAGAGCTCCACACATCTACTTCCACAAATAGTTCTTCAAGAAAAGCTCCTCCATATTTTAAACGGGCTTTTCTTCCTGAGGAGATACCCAGAAGAGGAAAGTTGGTTGAATGATCACTGTTATCACTAGGGTTGGCCATAGAGCACATGTGGTACTTATCCTGTCCCTCCTTCACTGTCCATTCTAAATTCCTTTCAAACTCTGCTGTCACCTTAGCAGGTCTTGAAAACTTACCTGGTGATGTGAATTAAACTGTCATATTGTCAAAGTCTGAGGCCTTAACAACAATAAACTTTGAAGGCTAGGGTTTCTGCTTTTATTGATCACAGTCACACTTTAGCAAGGGTGGACCAGAAGGGTCTCCAGGGGACCACCTGGGATCCACACATATTGGTCCCTAGTTTCATTGTGCAGCAGCAGCTCTAGCCCCTCTGCCAAGCAGTCAATCACCCCTTCCAAGATAGTGCTTTCTTTTCTCATCTACTATTTCCTAGACATCAGAAAATCCACATTACTCTGGGGGCATCATAAATTGTAGTTCAATTAAACATTCATGAGTAGAGTCCTTAAGGTATCAGGACCTACAAATATGCAGAACCCAGAGTTAGGAGGATAGGATGCAATATTATCTTTTGGTTCTCTCTTGGCCAAGGAGATGCAGTTAGTTTCAGAAGTTTCCACTTGATCTTCCCTACCAGGATAAATTTTAACCTGTTGGCAAAGGAACCAAAGTGAAGGTTATTCCAACTGCCATGTGTGGCAACCACAATTATAAATGATGACCAGTAAGTCCACAAATGTGATTTAGATTTGAGAATTGGCTAGAGGGAAATGAAAGAGAGAAAATGATCATGACATTTCATTGGGGTGACATTCTTGGGCCTCCTTCCTCTCCATTGCTACCTTCTTCTGGATATAAATATTAAGCAGCAATCTTTTATGATGCTTGTCTACTCCACCCCTAGGCATGCAATGTTCTTTTAACCATCTGCACAACTCCATGCAGTCTGAAGTCCTTGGCTGTCTTTTTGATCTGACCAGTTCTTACTGTAGTTCTTCTATCCTTCTTATGTCCAGTAATGACACAATTGTCCTCAATTACTGTGGTTTTAGAGAGGAGAGTGGGCATCAATTCTTTGGATATTAATGAGCTCATCCTGTGATCATCTCCGCTACCATCATCCTGGCCTGCAGAAGAGTCTTACCACTGAACTACTTTATGATACTCAGGCTATTCTTACTAGCATATGTCTGATGGATTTGGTGAAAAGCATGTACTCTGAGCTTTCCTATGTTGTGTAATCATCTACTGAGTCTTTTGGCCTTTTATAATATATTAATTTCACCATGTCTTACTTCCCTTGGCTTTTTTATCTCTTCATCTGCGATCTCCCAGAGCAACCCAGCATCAGCATCGGCTCTCAGTTTCTTCAGGTTTACAAGGGTCGCCTATCAGCCATTTTGTCTCATCCCCTAGGCTACTTTCTGGGGTAGTAAGTCCTGTATCCTGAGAATAATGTCCCCAAGATAATAAATTCTCATTTATACAGTTTTATGTTCCAGGGCCTTTGAGCAAGCATCTTCAAGTACTCTCCTGGTTTCTGCAGTACATGCCAGGTAGCTCTCAGAGCTATTTTTGTATATATTATCTTTCCTTCCTTATTAATAACACAGTTCCCCACCAAGGTTATGTTGGGATGTACAGTAGTTATAAGTCTTTCAAGTTGGGAAAGAAGTAGGGGCCAATCCTAAATAAAACTACCTATTACTTTATAGGGAAGAGCCCTCTTCAGTGATCTAGCATGGAGAAAATGCAAACTGTTAGTAGGGAGGGGTGAGCCAATTCTTCAAGCTCTTAGGATCATGGAGATCTGTAGAGTTAACATGCTCAGAGTTATCCATCCCAATATCCCTAACCCGTGATTTACAGTTTTGAGTTTTCTCAACCAGAACCATAACCATAGCAGCAGACACCCGCTTTGGATAAGCTTTTGTCGTTGGAGCTCTGTGACTAATTACCAGAACTTCAGTTCTGCTATGTCACATTAGCTGTTCCACCATAGGAGATAAAAACATTTTTGTAAGCCACAAAAGATGCAAGAAAGAGATTTATTGGGGGAGTAACTGTGAAGGGAAAAAAGGAAGGAGCAAGAGAAGATGAGAAGTGCCTTCAGATGGTAGTGCTGACTCCTTGTAAGCAGATGAGGAAGGAAGAAAGATAGGGTAGAAAAAAATGTCCAACCACAGTACAGTATGAAGAAAGACTTTCCACCAGGAAGGTCTTCAAACTGTGTTCATTGGTTGGAAAGTCTCACATCTTGCAGAATAGGTCTGTATTAGTAACTCTGCTGTGCTAATTTGTGGAGTGCAGCTACCTAGAAATGTGGTGTTTACATGGGATACATCCAGAAGGGAAGCAGCTGAAGCCTTCAGTCTTATACTTTCTCCGTCAGGAGATCTAGTCACACTTCCAGGGCCATGATAACACATTTCCCAGGCCCCCTTTCCAACCGGCTGCCTGGAAAGCCCCTAGAAAGCACTGGTAAGATTTTGTTAGGAGACAAAAAAGGAGAAGCCAGGGAATTACTCATTACTCTCCCTCTGTTTTTCGTGTGGCTGACTACCTAACAGCAATTGCAGCTTTTTGTGGGTTAATATCCCATGAGAGCCCCTGTCTGTGGTCTCAGCAATTTCTGGGCAGCCCCTGCTGTAGTTCCAGGCTGTACTAGGGGACCTGGCTTCTGTGCTCTCAATGCACGTTCTCCCACTGTCCCTTTTGCCCTAGGGATGGTTGCAGTTTCCTGCGGTATTAATCTCTGGATTCAATCCCTACACCCTCTTTTGCTTCTCCAGTTTTTCCACCTCCTGAATAATCAGTTTCTTTTATCTGATTTGTTATGTTTTGAAGAGTTAAAGTGGGTTTTATTTGCCTGCTCAGACTTGAACTGATAAGATTACTATAAAATAAAAACCCAGGTCACTTTTATAAAATAATCAATTTTGTCTTAATATTTAGTTTTTATAAAATATTTTATAAATTGTACAATTTTCTTATAACACTTTCCTAAATTAACATCAAAATTATCATCAACTTTAGGAACATTCTTTTCTCTGTAACTTATAGTTCTAATTAACATGTTTTAAAAATGACAGCAAAACTGAGTTAAGAAGGAACAAGAAAATACATTCTATATAAAATGATTGATTGTTAAAGATATGCAATATTTATACTTGGAAACATATAATTCTAATTCTATATTGCTTGTCTTGACATTTAAAAAATTTATTAATTGATAGAAAACTAAATCAATACACATGCATTGCAAAATAGAAATGTATATTAATTTGGATATTTTTCTTCCCTATTTATTGAGTTTCAAGGCAATAGGTAAGGGTAATAAAATACTCAATGATGCATTTAAAATTGTTAATGCCTTTTTTAATGGACTGTCCAAATACAGATTTATCTACCACATAGATTCATGTTCTCCATTTAGACTGAACTGTAATGAACACATTTATCTGTGTCTTGTTCTCCACTGATACATTTGACTAGACAAGTAACCTTTCTCAGTGTTTCTGATCAGTCTGCGTTTTGAGCATTATCAGTTACGAAGACTTGCAAAGTCTAAAATCATCTATGATGAAGAGTTATTCTCTCAATGGAAAAAAAAGGCAGGGAAAAGAAAGTAAAAGTTCAGTGAAAATAGATATTTTATTTACAGATATATTTTTTGTAAACCTACTTATCTAATACATAAGAAGTTTTAAAAGTTGCTGATTTTGCTAATTACTACAATTCTGAAATCTTGGCTCCTAGACATTGGCATCTACCTTAAGGACTTCTTTAGTAGTCATTTTTCGACAGGCTTGAACCTAAGCAATGGCCTAGTCATTCAAGTTTCCCAGTGGATTGTAGAGGGTACTGTATATGCCCCAATAGCAATCTAACTGGGGTGTTTTTTTTCATTCATATCCTTAATGAATTTTCTATTGTAATAATCCATTTCAAAACTGCTTTATACAGTCAATGAACTGACTGGTCATCACCTGATGCTGGCATAAGATAGTAAGCATGAAGCATCCCAAGACAAAAGAAGAGGTCTTTGGAGATTTCAGAGGAAAATTTCTACCTATAAAGTCATATTAACAAAGTCTTCTTCATTTATGATGAGTTCCAAATCCCTTGAATTTTTCTCAAATCGGAAAAACTTAAGAAAGCCAACTTCTTTTTATTGGGATAAGTAATATGAAATGATTTATTTTAACTCTATTTATCCAAAAAATAACAAATTCATAAAGTTCAACATAATAGGATCTTAAAAGCTAAAGCAAGATCATCTAAGAAAGAACAACTATTGAGCATAGGAAACTGCACGTTTGTGTGAAATTATCTAATGCCATTTGTAAAATAAAGACAGTTAACAAATATCTATAATTTGCCTTCATTCACCTGGAGTCTAAAAAAAAAAAAAAAAAAGCCAAAATCATTGATTTCCCAAGGCATCAACCTTTTCTCTTTACTGGTGATCTTTCAAGGTTTCAAGGTCAATGTGCCATTAGAAGAATTTAAAAAATAAAAATGATATAAGTGCAGAATCCTTTCATTCTGACCACTCTGCTCACAGAAACATACACAGAAATAAATCTGAGTGCAAGCCTCAGTTTTTTCACAAACTAGTTTCGTACGTTTTAACAAATTACTATCATAATTGTCATTTTGTTTATTTGCAAAGCAATAGTATTGGTCTAACTATTTCTAAGGCTCTTTTGATTCATATATATATATATATATATATATGTATTCATCATGTAATTCTGTTCTGGACTAGTGGCTTACCTGGTGAACCACAAGCTGTTTCTGCCTCTTGAAGCATTTTACTGAATCAATTCTCAATTTACTTAGTGTACAATAATGCTTCATTTTTTAAATCAGATTCCCACAATTATAAGATCTGTTAATCTGACTTTGTGTTACTGTATCATTCATGTGATGTTTCTTTTATAATTATTTAAACACATTAAGAATTAGGAAAATATTTTTATCAAATATTGCAGCGTTATAATTTTAAGGGTAAGCTGACTATTCTTGGTATATTTTTCTATCCTTTATATTTTCACAGTTCTCTGAGGAACATACTTCTACCAACAGCATACATAAAAGTAATTAGTGTGCTCATACATTTATATAAAAAACCAGAGCATTTACTGCTGTTGCCAGAATCAGCCCATGAACACTGTACTGCTACAGTTGTTGCTCTTGCTCTCCTGCCACAGCTATGCAGAGAACTCCACTGCTTGAAATTGCCCCAGAAACTCAGATTTGCCCATTACTGCTGGAAGAACTACAGAACCAACAACAACAACAGAAAAGTTCTTCCCTTCATATCTTTTATACTCATATCAGGACTTTCTATTAGCATAGGCCAGCTAAAAGCCAGTTGTCAAAGGACTCTGGTATATGTAGTTTACTGGCTTCCAGGCCCCTGTGTTTCAGCAAAAAGCAAAGAAGGATGAAAATGAATCAGAGAGCCACCAAAAGGTACCTAATTGTTTACTCGAATGGCTCTTGAGAATCTACTTTTACCATTGTATCCATATCAATCTTTCACACGCAATATACCAAACTACTTCACGCTTTCACCTAATAAGGCAGCTATTTTTTGGTACAAATTAAGTTGCTCTCAGAAAATAGCGAAAACAAGGATCCATGAGTTTCTACATCCATATTTGTATAATGTTAATTTCTCTTCTAGTTTAATATTCAACTATCAATAGCTGTTGACAGATTTCAATTAAATATCCAGTAGTTTGTATTCAAACAACTAAAGACTAAATTATAATGTTAACTGTAACCAACAATTCTAATAGAAAACAGTAGGTGAAAGGAAAAAGTGAAATTAGAAATAAAGTGGTAATAAAATACACAAATGTATACATATAAAATACATTAAAATTACAAATGCATAAATTAGAAAATATGTGTAAATACTACTATCCTTTTTCAGTAAATGACTAGCTACACTTGATATTAATAACTATACATATATATGTAGCTAGGTCGGGGAATGGAGCAAAAGATAGAATGAGAGAGAAAAAAAACAAAAAGGAAGATAGATGCAAATATAAAGACAAGAAAGCATAAATACTTAAACATTTAGAGATACTTACTAATAAGTGGCTTAAGAGCCACTGAATCTGTTTTCACTCCACAAACTAGTTTGGGAATCTGTAAGAATATGCACCAAAACCAGAAAAATACACATGGGCAGATACCTGCAGTATTTCTCACATGGTTTCAGAAGGTTCCCTTAGAGTGAAAGTTCATCAACTCACTTTACATTTTCTGCAATGATCGTTTATTATTTTTCTAACAAGAGAAAATGCAGTAAGATTCTCTAAGAAGAAAAGGAAAAGCAGCCTATTTGATAATAGGGAAATTTTCCATATTTCTAAGAAATGAAAACAACAAAATCTAAAATTGAAATGGCTACCATATCAAAATCAAATGTTTTTAAAATGAGTAATCAGTTGTATTCAGCAATTTCAAAGGACAAGGGATTAAGTTCATGAATGTTACATAATCTTTGTAGTATTATAAATTTTACTTCTTAGATATCATGAAACTAAAATTACAGCATTTATACAAAATAACTACTTTCCACAAAGATATTATGTTTTCAGTTAATTTTCAAACTAAACCATTTGGGAAACCATTTTACATTACAAACCAGCAAATACATGGAGCCTCTGGTGTAGAAAAAAAAAATTCTTGTGTATAATAAAATTTTAGAGATTAACATCTGATATATGTATATAGTTTTGATTTTCTCTAAAAATGCAGACTGAGCACTTTTGTCAGTTTTTCTGTCCAGTGATTGTACCTTTTTTAGATTTTGTGGATAAGTTGAGAGTTATGTATTTTCCCAGTGTTTCTTCAGCTATGCTCCTTAAATTATCAAGTAGAGATTGAATTTGTTCAAACTCGTGAATATTGTATATAATTCAATGATTGATAGTTATATTGATGTTACTTAAGAATAATCTATAATACCAAATTAAGGAAAGTAACTGCATCAAAGCAAATACCTAGCGAAAATTTCACATTATTTAATTTAATATGCAGTTTTTAATAAGTTAATTCCATTGGTTGTTCCTCAATATGGTTTATAAGTTATTTCAGGAGTTAAGAAGGAAGATGAAGTGAAGAATAATCATACTAAAATTTAGTCTGTGCCAATTTATAATAATCTTAACTTGAGCCAAGCACCTAAAATTCAAATTAAAAATATTCAATTCAGGCCGGGTGTGGTGGCTGATGCCTGTAATCCCAGCACTTTGGGACGATGAGGCGGGCAGATCACCTGAGGTCAGGAGCTCAGGAAAAACCTTACCTACATCGTGAAACCCCATCTCTACTAAAAATGCAAAAATTAGCTGGGCGTGGTGGAGGGAGCTTGTAATCTCAGCTACTAGGGAGGCTGAGACATGAGAATACATTGAACTTCAGGGATGGAGGTTGCAGTGAGCCACGATTGTGCGATTGCACTCCAGCCTAGGCAACAGAGACCCTGTCTAAAATACACACACACACACACACACGCACACACACACACACACACACAATATTTAAGTCACATAACAAAATTAACTTCTTATGACCCGGCCTGGTAATTTTGACATTATTTATATCCAGGCTTTTTTTTCCAGCTCTTTGTCCTACCTCATGTTTTGTACTCTATTATTTGCTTTTCAGGTATCTGCTTCTAACCAGGGACTAATGCTTTTTTTTTTCTTAGGGGTCAGGATAGATGTTGTTTGTGTTGGTAATAACCTTAGTATTCCTCTGGATATTACTCATGCACAATACATAATTCATGAGGCAAGTCTTTACTAAAAAGCAGCAGCATTTCAGGAATACCTGCATTTCCATTTTCTTTTCTGTTTTTAATCCTTGTGAATTCTAGAAGGTTACTGCCTGTAAGTTGAGAATTATTGTTTCTATCTCATATTTTGGCACTGAATATGGAACTAAAAGTATTATGTTCCTCAATGGGTGCCTAATATATAATATAGTTACTAATGTAAAATTGTTAGAAATATCCAGTCAGATGGTAACTGTAGTTTGACCTCTTTATTCAGGAAAAATTTTATCATTTATCTGCAAACATATCTGATACTGCCTTTCCTTTCTCCAGATTATTGTTATACTGAATCTCTAAATCTGTCAAATAGATTAGATTGTACATCACTGTTAGTATCTTATATAAATTTACTTGTATGTTAACCTTTTGTCTCCAACACAATTATAGGCAGAAATGTTGAATGTGTTCCTCACTAACCTACTGTAACACCTAAAATGTATTCTCTTACTAAATGAAACATAAGGGGATGGATTGAATATAAGTAACGCAAAGACATAAGCAATTGTAGATACTTATTCAATCCACATATGAGCACTTACTTGCTGTCAGACATTATGATTTTGATGTTAGGGATACAAAGCAGAATTATAAAAAAGACATTGATTTCATGGAGTACACTTTTGATGTAGACAGGAAATCACAGCAAAAGTTAAAATTCAAGACACTTCATACTGCAGCAGAGGAATACATAAGATGTCATGGAAACTGGTGGGGAGACTATCTGAAGGGTAGTGTTAGTAAGAACTTGACACAAGTTATGAGGCTAGAATCTGAATGTTAGTTTTATATGATTATCTTTTTATTTTTATAAAAACAATCCCTAGTTCACAGATAATAAATCTCCTTTATGTACACTGTTTTTTTCAATGTTAATAATTTATTCATTTTTAAGGATATATTTATACTAAATAGAATGACACAATTGAGGATAATTAGAGTGCTTTTAAGCCAGAGTTTTCCCCTGGAGAGAACAACTAATAACATAGCTAGAGTAAGAGTATATTCTTATCTCAAGAACATACCTGTTTATCAATTTGTTTTTAATACTACCATAAAGCAGCACAATATGTAGGCTCATACTTTTGGCTGTAGATGTGATTCATTCAACCAGTACCAGTAAGATCAATCCCAGTGCTTCATCATCTGTTTTCATTTACTCCAAATGCTACCCTTAAAAGGTAATACGATTTTTCTCAGTTTAAAAATTAGGTGTCATGTGTTCTCATAAGTCAGAAAATTTGTACCATTTTATTTCAATATTGGCTTGACATAACAATTTGTCTTTATAAAAACACCAAAAAGACAGTTTATTATCCTTTTACTAAATATACATAATGTCCTTAATATATGGAAATAAGTTTTAAAATACTTCTGAGCATACATTTTATAGCCGTGTTTTAGCAGTGGCTTTGGATAGAGTAGAATAGATTCTATTACTGATTTGCTTGGGAGTTGTGGAAGTTTGAGTTCAAGGTATGCTTCTGAATGTTTTCCTAAGCGTAGGAATTGTAATCAATCTCACGTCCCTGGCCTCATTAATGTATGACTACAAGATCAAATTGTATTTCTCTTACATAAACAAGCCATCAGAGAAAAAGACTTACAGTAGCCTAATTAAGGAAAACTAACCCAGGTATGTTTTCCAGCTATCCTTGGAAAGAGCTTCCTCAGTCCTTCTATTCTCCAGCATTTGCACCCTTACTATGAAGCTGCCATTTCTACAGCTGCCTGGCCCAGAGAGTTGGCTTCTTGTGCGATAATTGCTGGTGATCACAATATAGTCTCAGGCAGAAGATACTGCCTTTCTTCCATGCCAAGTATGACTCTAGGATGCTCACTCGTAGGTGCTCAGGAACACTTTATAGTGATTGAATTGAAGTGGCAATCATCAGCCATTTCAACCTCCTCTAATTGCCTATCTGAACTGCCAAAGCCTTGAAAACTGAATATTTTTCTCAGTCTGTCTGATAGCCAGAGTCATGTTTGCGAATTAGCTTGCCAATTAAATACATTCCCAAGAGAGGGAAGATGTAAGTTGCTTCTGCTGTTGTTGATGGCAAAGTGGCCATGGATGTGTGGAATATTCCCAGGACCATGCTTCAGTCACTAGCTTTTGGGTTGTTAAGAGGTAAGTACACTGGTGGCAGTTCCTTGGTCCCTGGATCACTGCTTCAGTGGTATGTACCTGAGTCTGACTGTGTAAGAAGCAGTCTCCCAGTGTCCCCTCCATTTCCATTGTGACAGAGGTAGATGTTCTGGTAGCCCACTTAAACAATATATTTTGAAGGCTTCATTCTTGAATGTTCAGTCTACAGTCCTCACAACAATTTCCTCTCTTAAATCCTTTTCTCCTAAAATAGCTAGAGTGACCTAGAGTGATTGCTGTTTTCTGCTTCTGAGCTATGACAGATACTCATTTTGAATCTTCATGGCTGCTCAAACCTAGTTTACTTCAGAGACTTTTTCTATGTCATTTTGCTACATTTGCAGCTGTTGCTATCACTGATGAACACTACACCCGTTTTAGTAAAGTTATTCTCAAACTGCTTTCATGTGGTAAAAAATACTTAAATATTATTCCTGAAATAGTTCTGGAACACATACTGTCTTATAATCAAAGACCTGTTAGTATCAAATTATTAAAAATGAAGGAGGTCCTCTACTTCACCTACCAGTGTTCCAGAAACCTACTGTATTTATTATTCTAGAAGTGACCCATGCTGATAGTTGACAATGACAGCATCAATTCCTTTCAGTTGATACCTCCCTGCACACTCAAGTTTTCTTATGTCCCCAAAATAGTTGTAATATAAACTGACATGTACGTAATTCCTAAATAAAAATTATCCATTTTATGTTGTCTTTGTTTCCTTTATAATACTAGTAATTATTACATCAGAGCAAGCTGTAATTATATCATTATACCTGTCCACAAAATACTAATTCAGAAAAATTTTTGTTCTTACCAATATAGCGAAAGTGGACATTTTTTGTACATACATTTATTTTTCTGTGGTTTCCATATTTTATCTTTTAGTTTATTTTATTATTTTTATTTATAGTGCGGCCAACCTCTATCATTTTTAACTTTTATCTTAAGTTCAGGGGTATAAGTGCAGCTTTGTTACTTAGGTAATATTGTGTCATGAGGGTTTGTTGTACAGATTATCTTATTACCCAAGTATTAAGTGTAGTAACATTAGTTTGTTTTTTTCCTGATCTTCTCCCTTCTCCCATCTTCCACTCTCCAAAAAGCCCCAGTGTGTTTTCCCCTCTATGTGCCCATATGTTCTCATCATTTAGCTCCCACTTATATGTGAGAACATGCTGTATTTACTTTTCTGTTCCAGTATTAGTTTGCTAAGGCTAATGGCCTCCAGCTGCATCCATGTCTCTGCAAAGGACATGATCTCAATATTTCATGGCTGCATAGTGTTCCATGGTGTATATGTACCACATTTTCTTTATCCATTGATAAATAAATCATATTATTGATGGGCATTTGAGCTGATTCCATGTCTTTGCTATTGTGAATAGTGCTGCAGTGAACCCATGTATGCATGTGTCTTTATAGTAGAATGATTTATATTCCTTTGGCTATATACCCAGTAATGAGATTGCTGGGTTGAATAGTATTTCTGTTTTTTCCATGTTTTAAAAATCTACCTATTTTCTTAAAGACCTAGATTTAGTAGCTAATGTTAAAAGTATTATTTTTTTGTTCTGTGAATATTTTCACTTTAGTCTTTTACTGAATTCATTTCAGATAAAATTACGTACCATCTTTGTACATTGAATGCAACTATGATTCACTTACGTATTTATATGGCTTGGCTGTGTCCTCACCCAAATCTCATCTCTAATTGTAACTTCCACAGTTTCCATGTGTTGTGGGAGGGACCAGTGGGAGGTAATTAAATCACAGAGAAGGTCTTTCTGGTGCTGTTCTCATGATAGTAAGTAAGTCTCACGATATCTGATGGTTTTATAAAAGGGACTTCTCCTGCACAACCTCTCTCTTTTTGCCTGCTACCATCCATGGAAGATGCAATTTGCTCCTCCTTGATTTCCATCATGATTGTGATGCCCCCCTAGCTATGGAGAACTATAAGTCCATTAAACCTCTTTTTCTTACCAATCTCAAGTATGTCTTTATCAGCAGCATGAAAATTGACTAATACACATATATATCCACTTTCGGATTTTGATTCCTAAAACTTGCAGATTATTTAGTTTACCTGACTAGTGCTATACCTTGGACACTTGAGTGTTTGAGTTTTTAACTTCATAGTCGATTTTTTTTAATATTTTATTTTTAATTATGTATATATTCATTTCTCAGATTCTGATGACTTACAATATACCTTACTTTAGTCTATACAGGCTTCTGTAACAAAATACCTTAGATTGGGTGGCTTATAAACAACATATATTTATTTCTCACGGTTTTAGAGGTTGAGAAGTCCAGGATGAAGAACCAGCAGATTCAGTATATGATGCGAGCCTCATTTCCTGGTTTATAGATGGCTGTCTTTTTAATGTTTCCTCATACGGTGGAAGGGGCAACCTAGCTCTCTGGGGCCTCTTTCACAGGGGCAGTAATCTCAATCCTGGGGCTCTGCTGTCATGACCTAATCACCTCCCAGAGTCCACTTTCTAATTTCATCAGCTTGAGGATGAGAATTTCAACATATAAATTTGGAGGCACACAAACATTTTAGACCCTTAGCATACAGAGTATATCCAGTTTTTCTCGTGTAGTTGAAAGATAGCTATAAATTATTTGCTTCTCCTTTACTTAGAGATAGAGTCTGATTTCCTTTTTTGTTGAAACTAGGCTTGTCTTATAACTTACTTGTCTAATAAGATACAGAAAAAGTAACATCTTGGGAATTTGAAGCTCTATTGTATCAAGCTTTGCAGACATTACTCAGACTTTTTGAAACACTTGCTTTTGGGTACTTCATGAATCTGGCTGCCATGTAGAAGTACCATGAACCTGAGACTACCATGCTGTGAGAAGCATCTCTGTGGACCTTCTCTGGAGGATCAGATACCACAAAAAGAGATAAAAAGAAAAAGAGACAGGTAGGCGGACAGACAGACATAGACCAAGGAGTTCTGAGGCTCAGAAATGCAAATGAAGCAGCCATCTTGGAAGAGGATCCAGCAGCAACCTGTTGCCCCAGAAAATTTCTTTAAGGATCAAAGATAAACTGTATCAATATCTTCACAAACCTCTGACCCTGAAATTGTAAGCAAAATAAAATTGTTGTTTTAAATGATTAAGAGTTCAGGGACATTTTAGGTACAGGGAAAATCCTATAAAGGGAAATCACATGTGCTCCATTGTGTCAGTGAAATGATTTGGTATTGATATATAACACAGTGTGCACAGAGGGGATGGTGGGGGTTGAGTTTGAAGGAACAGGAAAATTAATAATAATGAAGGGCCTTGTTGGCCATACATAGTATCCTGTATGTAGTAGAGAACTTTTTAAAAAAAATTTAAGTAGTCAAACCAATGTAACTAATCATCCCCTAAGTATTTGACAGTCATAATGCAACTATATTTCTTCTCAATTAAAAAATCCATAAGGTCTGAGACTGGTCTAAATTAACTGGAGTTGGAAAGCTGGAAGTGTGACAGGGCTCTACTCTATACCATCAGTCAGCCCCAGAGTGATGTACACTCTGCTGTCTTTGCCAGTTATGTCCAAGGTCACCCTGGGAGTCCACACACAACAGACAGAAGGGAAAGAGCATGGTGAATCGAAACTCCAATGCTTTATAGGCAAAGTTTAGAAGTGTCACGTCAACCTACATTGTCCTGGTTAGAAATCAATCTTAGGACCACACCTCATTGTGTGGTCCTAAGATTCTGGAAAATGGAATGTAGCCATGCGTCCAGACAACCTACATTGTCCTGGTTAGAAATCAATCTTAGGACCACACCTCACTGTGTGGTCCTAAGATTCTGGAACATGGAATGTAGCCATGTGTCCAGAAATAAAAGGAAACAATCCTCCTGAACAACCTGCAGCCTCTGTCACAAGGGTAAATTTAATAGATTTTGACAACTAATTAGACATGGACAAGTGTGACAGGGAAGGTGTTCAGGATGACAAGCAGATTTCTCATGTGGCCAATTTAGTGAATATTCATCATTTAGTTAAAATAAACATAGAAAGGAAATATCTACAGATTTTATTACAGTTGGATAAAGTTAACAGCAGCAGTTTCCAATCACTTCTCCATTTTTACTTCAGATGAGGAACCTAAGGCTATGAGAGGTTATGTCAATTCCTTAAAATTATGTACCTCTTAAGTGACAGGTGAGAGATCCAAGGTATGTTTATTTAATTTCAACACACACAGCTTTAACTGCAGGTACATCATCCTACTTAGGTCAAGAAACAGATTTAACCATATAAGGGAAACTCTAAAAATGAATTTTCATGCCATGAGAGCATAGAGAGCGTTTGACAGTGGGCTTGTTTCTGAGCTTGTTAAGGGAGTGCCACAAAAGCAAACATGCTAAGATGAGTGAATTGGTCCTGAACTCTAGATCACAGCTCTGCTGTGGGCACAACTGAAGAAAAGGCTGACGGAACAGCTAGGAAACATTTGCCTTTCAAAGCTGAGAAAGGAATCAGAGGAACACTCTAGATTTGGGAAATCTTACACTACAATTTCTAAACCAAGGATGTGAGGTGGTAGACTAACATTCTTCATGAATGTAGCTCTCAAATCCCAAATTCAGAATGGAGGTTATATGCACTGCTTGATTAGCTGTTGGGTAGCACTAAAAATAAAATTTAAAAAACCCAACAACTTCTATCCAGGTCATTCATATCCTATCAAACAGTTTCGCTGGGCACTAAAGCATGCTCATAAAATTTGTATTTTATTGCTTCCTCTTATATCAGATTAACTACCAACTAGTATCATGTTTGCCCTGCAGGCTTCCACCATCTTTCCAAATAGAGTATGAAAGCGACTACTGACTGTTCATGAAACCTGTGTCCTCCTCTTCCTGAGTCCTTCCTGAGCCCACGGCTACACTAAATTTCCCAGACTCTTTGCTGTTGAGTTTGACAATGTGACTGAGTGCTAATCAGTGCCATATGAGACGACATGATGTGATATTAACAGGCCTAGCCTGTAAATGTCTGCCTAGTGTGTAATACTTCCCTTCATGCTCTTTCTCCATCCACTCTGTACATAAATGATTTCAAAATCTGCCTCAGCGTAAAAAAAATAGCATATACGTGTTGATGGCAGCACAAACAAGAAAAACACACGCTTACGCAGTTAAGCTAATGAAATATTGGGGATTGCTTGTTACAACAACCACGGTTATTGTAATACATGAAGGCAGATGATATTTTTAGTAAGGTTGAACATGTCATATTATAAGATGTGTGAATTTTTTGCCATGTATTGCATTTCCACTTTGAGGCATTGTTCCTTTCCTTATGATGTGTGTTCTAGCCCAGCAGAATTCTGCAGAAGTTATTAAGGGGAAGGCAGGAGAAGGCAACGCTTTGAAGAAGAGAAAGGGGTTTGAGAGGCAAGAAGGAAAGTAGAAACGGTGGCACAAAAGCCAAGGAGTAGAATTTAAAGAAGCTCAGCTCAACCACAGAGTCAAATACCATAGTATAGTCAACTAGTAGGAGAAAAACAAACTTGAATTTACCAATTGAGGTCACAAATGTCAAGAAATGTCAGAAAATATTTATTTAGTACTTAGACTACACCAGGCAGTGCAATAGCTAGAGAGATAACAAGGAACAAGGGAGACAAGATTCTGCTTTCATAGAGTTTGTATTCTAGAAGAGTGGCTCTTAATGAGAGCTTATTTGAGACAGACTCAATTTGATTGTGAGGTTATTGAATACGAAAGAAGTAAACACAGCAAGGTAAAGGAATATATAGACTGCATTAACCAGTATCAAGCCAGATAGCTGCAGCGTACTGAAGTAAGGGAAGAGTGCTATGAGACGAGTTCAGAGATAAGAAACACAGGCAAGATAATATAGGGCTCTATAAGAATTTGGGGTATTCATAAGTGTGATAATAGATCATTAGAAGGCTTCAATTACTTTTTTTCATTTAAATATTTGTCTTTCACTTTTGAGAAATATTGGCCAATCATTTTTAAATAGTGTCCTTATTTGGGCCTATTTGATGTTTCTTCCTGCTTGAATTCAGGTTATTCATTTTTGGCAAGAATACTGAAAAGTTCTATGATGCTTTGAAGAAAGAGAGGGGTCGCATATGAGGAGGCATGTGAGGTCAATATGTCTTATTGCTGATGATATGAACTTTGATTACTTGTTTAGTGTATCAGTCAAGGTCCAACCAGGAAACAGAAAATACATAATAATCTGATCAGGGAAAGTTTATTATAAATAATATTAAGTATAACCATGGTTTGAAGTAATCGGAGATTGCTTGGGCGTGGTGGCTCAAGCCTGTAATCCCAGCACTTTGGGAGGCCGAGGCGGGTGGATCAACGAGGTCAAGAGATCGAGACCATCCTGGTCAACATGGTGAAACCCCGTCTCTACTAAAAATACAAAAACATTAGCTGGGCATGGTGGCGCGTGCCTGTAATCCCAGCTACTCAGGAGGCTGAGGCAGGAGAATTGCCTGAACCCAGGAGGCGGAGGTTGCGGTG
>NW_016107351.1:7744587-7802247 GCF_001604975.1 Cebus imitator | reverse complement strand
GAGATCGCGCCATTGCACTCCAGCCTGGGTAACAAAAAAAAAAAAAAATAAAAAAAAAAAAAAAAAAAGAAAGAAAGAAAGAGAATGCTAAAGAATACAGGAATAGCAGATTTAACAAAAATCTGCCACTACTCTTAGGGTTGATACAGAGCCCTCACAAGAAGAACAAGTCTGAAAAAGAGGCTTCTGTATGTCTGAGATCCAGCTCTCTTTGGAGAAGGTGGAGTCACAGCTTCCTGGATGGTGGGGAAGTTCACTGAGGTCTCTACTAGTGGGACTAGAAATATACCTTTTGGGGTTTCAAGGGAAGCTGTCCATTAAGAGATGCTACCTGGTGGAACCTGCTGCAAAGCCACATGGGAGTATTTTGAAGGACTCTGTACACGGGAGGAAGCCAGGCAGTGATACTTGTTGAGCAACAACTTGAGGTGGTAAAGATGCTGCTGACATCTTCATGCTGCAGGAGTATGCACCTCAATAGATGCTATGTACCTGCAAGAACACACCAAAGGAAGCACTTCAGAACCAGAACTAAGCAGATAGCTTAACCTTGTGCTAACTGGCCAAGGAGAGATATTTACAGGATCCAGCCTGTGATATCAGAGAAGTCAATAAAGGGTAGATTGGGTCTGATGCTATAAGGTTTTTTCATTTCAGCCACTGTTTTTCTCCTTGTTATTTATGAGATTACACAAATATGCACCTTCAAATTTTAGCTTCTATTAATCACTTTTGTCTGAATAATTTATTACTGCACTATTTTCCAAATGTTAATTTAATATTTCCATAATCTTTCTACATTTGCTAGTTGAAATTTTTTATAAGAGTTGTCAGTCTTCCTGTTTAACTATTTACTCATTTATTTACCTGAGGAGGTACTCATGAATAATTATTTAATTTTATGGGTCATAGCTTATTACTACTATTATTTGGATGCTTAATTTTTCCCAGATTTAGCTACTAGGAGCTCTTTCAAGGAAACTCCTTATTCCTTTTGGCATGTTTCCATGATCTTTTCCTATTCTTGAGCCCTACAAAATGTCCTGGGGTTTACCTGTATTCTCCCCACCTCAATGCTGGAATCAACCCTATCTCCAAGAAATTTTAGCTTACTTTTAGTGATAAATCTTATTTAAAATTCAAGATCCAAACACTAAGTATGCTCATTACTACTGGAGTGACATTGCCCTTGGAGTACTCAAAACTAGAAAATGCTGGTGTACAAATGTATCTGTATCATCTCTAAATATACCTGCATGTATGTATATATGTGTTTATATACATATAAATCACAGTTTTATGTATATATGTGTATATATGCATATGTACATATGTTATTATATATGTCATGCTCACAGACGTGCCATTTTCTTCTTATTTCTATCCTATTCACATTTCCTGAATTTTTTTTTACCTTACTCCCAGCCACCCAATCTCTACTCTAATGAATAACCAATCTCATTAGTTTCTGGTTTATTCTTCTAGTATTTTTTTTTTTTTGCACAGATACCTGTGTTTTTTTCTTCTATCTCCTTCTTTCTTACATGAAAGATAATAGTACAGATAGTCTTTACAATCTGCAGTACCCACTTATAGAAATATTGCTATATCAGTGTACACATTTCCGACACAGAGTTTAGGATGTTTTCTTCTAATATTTGTATTGTTTCCTTTTTAACATTTAGATCCCGATTCATTTGAAATTTATTCTTGTGTAAGATATGAAGCGTGAATTTCATTTTATAGTTTTCCTAATGGCTACCAAGTTGTCACAGCACCATTTATTCAAATCCATTTTTTAAGTTGTTTTTTAAGTTATTCTTGCCTGTTTAGTCTTACCATATGATTAGTCATTTGCAATGCTACCTATATTGTGTACTCATTTTCCATGTGTATTTGTTTCTACTTCAAGGACTTCTATTCTGTTCTTCTATTTGTCATACACCCTTACAACACTGTTATAATTAACAGTTTGAAAATATATCTGAAGTTTTAGTAGGGCTATTATCTCATGTAGTTTTTCTTTCCTTTTTTTTTTAAGTGTTTTCCTGGCTATTTTTGCATGTTTAGTTTTACCATATGAACATTAGTATCAAATTGTCTAACTTTATATAAATGCTTGCTGGTATTTTTATTAGAATTACATTTACTTTATAAATTACCTTAGGGAGAATTGGCATGATTATGACGTTGAGTCATCCTATTCCAGAGCAGATGACACTGAATTTTTTTTATTTTTTTTTTGAGACGGAGTTTCACTCTTGTTACCCAGGCTGGAGTGCAATGGCGCAATCTCGGCTCACCACAACCTCCGCCTCCTGGGTTCAGGCAATTCTCCTGCCACAACCTCCTCAGTAGCTGGGATTACAGGCACACGCCACCATGCCCAGCTAATGTTTTTGTATTTTTAGTAGAGACGGGGTTTCACCATGTTGACCAGGATGGTCTCGATCTCTTGACCTCGTGATCCACCCGCCTCGGCCTCCCAAAGTGCTGGGATTACAGGCTTGAGTCACGGCGCCTGGCCTGACACTGAATTTTTAAAGTCTACTTCTGTGTCTTTTAGAGGTGTTTTAAAGTTTTCTCATATGAGTTTTGTATATTTATTTTAAATATATATATATATATATATTGAGACAGAGTTTTGCTCTTGTTGCCCAGGCTGGAGTTCAATGACGTGATCTCAGCTCACTGAAATCTCTGCCTCTCAAGTTCAAGAAAATCTCCTGCCTCCGCCTCCCAAGTGGCTGAGATTACAGGCATGCACCACCACACCTGGCTAATTTTTGTATTTTTAGAAGAGTTGGGGTTTCGCCATGTTGGCCAGGCTGATCTCGAACTCCTGACCTCATGTGATGATCTGCCTGCCTCGGCCTCCCAAAGTTCTGGGATTACAGGCATGAGCCACTGCTCCCAGCCTAAATTATTTTAAAAATATTTAATCTTTGTTACTATTTCAATGGATTTTTCTCTAATAGTATGTCCTTCTTCTTCTTCTTTCTTTTCTTCTTCTTCTTTCTTCTTCTTCATCTCACTCTGTCGCCCAGGCTCAGGTGTCGTGTCACAATCTTTGCTCACTGCAACCTTCACCTCCCATGTTCAAGTGATCCTCCTGCCTCAGCTTCCCAAGTAGTTGGGATTACAGGTGCCCACCACCATGCCAGCTATTTTCTTGTAGTGTTAGTGGAGACAGGGTTTCACTATGTTGATCAGGCTGGTCTTGAACTCCTGACTTTGTGATCTGCCCACCTCGGCCTCCCAAAGTTCTGGGAGCCACTGCGCCAAAGCCCAGCTTTGCTCTTTGTCTTAGCAAAATGCTCCTAATGTTTTTATTCCATAAAATACTTTCATTAGAGCTAAAGTAGTCTTTATTTTCTTGAGGTTTCTGTTACCATTTATGAAGAAATGTTGAATTTGTCAAAGTCTTTTTAGCATCTACAGAAATATTTATATAATTTTATACTTCAATATGTTATCATAGTTTATTATTTCCTAATATTCAACAAAATTTACATACTGGAATAAATTCTATCTGGTCATGTGTATTATCTTATTTTCTTAATATTCTATTGGATTTGGCCTTTTTAATATTTTAGCTAGTATTTTGTATTAATATTCACAAATATGTTTCTATATTTATCAGATTTTGTTACCAATGTTATACTCACCTGATAGAAATAGACAGTCTGATTTTTAACAATTGTCTGGAATGATTTATAAAGTATTAGATCTATCTAGTCTTTGTAGGTTTGGTAGAACTTTTTACTTTGGAAAATCTGAGTGAAAGAGGGTGAAGTTATTTAATTACTTTCTCTATCTCATCTAAGAAAACAAATGCTTTTTGCTTTTATGCTTTCCAATGAGATTAATTTTGAAAATCTGTATTTCCACAGGAGATTGTCTGCTTCAGTTATATTTTCAAATTTATTTGCATGGAGTGAATGTGAGTAATCTCTTATGATTTTTAAAATTTCTTCTGTCTCAATGGTTCTTTCTTTTTTGTTAATCCTTAGTTCATGCTTTACTTTTCTGAATAACCTTTACTTTATTATCATTTGTGTTTAGTCTTTCATATGCATTTTGAAATTTCATTTTATATATATACACATATTTCTAACAGTTTTTTCTTTTAAGTTGTTATTATTATGATTTTTAGAGACAAGATCTCACCATGTTGCCTGGGCTGATATCAAACTCATGAGTTCAAATGATCCTCCAGCTTCAGCCTCCCACAGTGCTGGGATTACAGGTATAAGCCACCATGCCTAGCCAATTTTTTTCATTTTTCATTTTTACTTACCAATTCTGTTTCAATATAGTTTTTTCCTGTTGATCAATACTTTTATAAATACATCTATTCAATTTGGAGTATTGCCTTAGATTTTCTTCTGCTTTTCAGTTGCTATTTCAGGAAAACTTTGAAGAGTTGAGGTTTGTTGAGTTTTCTTGCACAATTTTGGGGGAATAACTCTCAATGAGATTTTATGAGCAACTGCCCACCAGAAGGAAAGGAGGAAGAAAAGAGTATAGTACTGGCTTTAGCAAATTGATGGTTGGGCTGGTTTTTATTATAAGGAGAAAGACTGAAGGAGAAGTACATTTTAGGATAGAAGAATTCAGTTTTGGTTATAACTTTGTGATGTTTAGTATGCATCCGTTTGGATATGTAAGTTTGACTATTGGTGTTCTTACTCTGAAATTCTGGGACAGAATTAAACATTGAGTTTTCTGTTTGTTTGTTTGTTTTTGATGGAGCTTCACTCTTATTGCCCAGGTTGGAGCGCAATGGTGCCATCTCAGCTCACTGCAACCACCTCCCTGTTTCAAGTGATTCTTTTGCCTCAGCCTCCCGAGTAGCTGGGATTATAAGCACCAGCTACAACACCCTACTAATTTTTGTATTTTTAGTAGAGATAGGGTTTCACAATGTTGTTTAGGCTGGTCTTGAACTCCTGACTTCAGGTGATCCATCCACCTTGGCCTCCCAAAGTGTTGGGATTACAGGCATGAGCCACTGCCTCCAGCCTAAACATGAAGTTAACTTGTTATATTGTTTCATCATTGGTCTTTGGGATCTTGTTAACTTTACTAAAAATTAAAATATTGAGGAGAAATTTTCACATTTGAATGTCTTTCCCTAGGTCGGTACTTCATCTTTCTCTTATGAGTCATGCTCCTTTATTTTATTACCTTCTTACAGTAGTAGGTTTTCCAGGAGCCATCAGGCCTCTTCTTTCCATCTTATTCAAGTTTAACTTAAGCAGTTTTTTCCCCACTAAGATGAGTTCAGCTGGAATTACATACACCTCTGTACTCTTTTCTGAGACTGTTTTAACTATCCTGTACCAGCTATACTTCAATCTGGTAGGAAATGTAGCCAGTTATATGAGGAGATACATGAATTCTGATGGTGCCTCTAAATTTCCAAAAGACCCTAGAAGCTCTGTTTCTGTCAGAGCCAGAAAGCTCTATTTCTGCCATTTTTAATTTCCGTACCTTAACAAGACTCTGACAGCTGTTTGTACTTTTACCACTCTCTTTAGTGGTGATACAAAAGAGTACAAAGGTTCCACCATCTTGTAACCTTTTATTTTTTAAAATTATCATTCCTGAGTCAAGAAGAAGAAAAAATGATGCCCTTAAGCCTCATTATGTACACATTTGAATAAGAAGGTCAGAATTGTGATGATTTTGTTTACTGAAACTACTGCTTCTGAGGTTGGGTTAGAGGTATGTTAGAAATAATGTTACTTCAGAATTTGCAAGTTGTTTTCTTGGCTGTCACATTTCGAGGTTTATGGTGTAAAGTTAAACTTCTTATGTTTTAATACTAGTAAATTTTTGTCTTAGAATATTTATTTTACTTATTGTTATGCATTGGGGTAGGAAGATGTTTTCATTTGGCATTAGTCTACAATCTGGATATTGAAGTCCTAAATTAATAGTTTACATGATGCTGTAGCTAGAAGTCAGCTGCAAGGATTTAAAGAACTCAATAATAAAAATATAGAGGCAATAGACTAGGCCACCTTTTCCAAAAAATAATTATGAAAGCATAAAGAAGACATATTGATGAAAGAAACATAGCAAGCTCAAATTACTTTTGTTTTAACATTGGAAAAGATATGTGCATGCTGCAGGTTTGAAGACAAACGAGAAGGTGATTTTTAACATAACTGTAAAAGTCATTGATTAATGGTCATTGATTTTTAGCCTTTTACAATGAGCATAACTCTTATTTTAAAAGTCTTTCATGAGAATCAATGTAACGGTATCTACAAAGCCACTATAAAATTAAAATGTTGTGGGGTTTTTTTTTGTATTTTTTTTTTTTACTGTGAATTTGCCTTCTTTCCATGCATTCCTAACTGTTTGTTCCTGGGAGCTTTGCAGAGCTAACATTATAAATAAAACTATAAATTTACTTCTAAAGACTATTTATAATAAAAAAAGCAGGTTCTCAAGAACTCATGGCTGTTCCAAAAAAAAAAAAAACCCTCAGTGCACAGACACTATTTGTTGCTTGAAGAATTTTAATGTAGGAAAAAACAAACAAACAACCCAACAAAAAAAACCATGAGCAAAACAATGAAAACGAAAAACACCTTCTAATGCAGAGAGAGCAAATATATAGCAGGATGCCCTAATTGTGCTCTCTCTGCCTGTGATATTCCTCATCATTTGATCGCTGCTCTTTCTCATGCTGAGTAGAGCTGTGATCTCAAAATCCATCTTGATTCAGACCTCTCTTATCTTTTCCCACTAACAATTGAGCTGAATAAATAATTAAAATGGAGTGAATTTGACAACATTTCTTGAGATGAGTGGTTCTCAGCCTAGTCTGTGCTGGAGGCACCTAAAAATAACTTTTACCTGTGCCCCGACACAGACATTCTGATTTCCTTGTACTTAGGTGTGGCCTGAGTATCACTATATTTCAGAACTCCCTGGGTGATTTTAAAATGCGGCTGGAAAAATCCTGATAGGGACTTCTTTGGAAAACACAGACTGACAGTTCAGTCTGTGCTGATCTTCTTTAGGCAACTGTACTGTTATTCATTCTGCTGGTGCCACAGTAGTTGCTTCTGTAATGCAAATGCTTTACTCTTCTCAGAAACTCTGTTTCTTGCCAGCAACTGTGATGCTTCCTGAACTGAAAAGAGGAAGCCCAGTGGGTTTCAGGGCCATCTTGGTTGTGGGTAACTTAAAGAAAACCTTCTTTCTGTCTGGCCTTTGTCTCTAGAGTTAGATGTTTACATTCATTGGTCTTTCTTAATGTCTTTTTACATACAGTCAATTCAGGAACCTGGTTACAAATAAAGTTAAAGGATGGATTCCACCTAGTCTGTTCCTTTCGTTTTCAAGAAAAATACATTGAAGGTCAGAGTAATCAATAATTTGTCAAAGGTAACAAACTTGCTAGTGGTAGAGCTCAGTTGAGAATTCAAGTCTCATTTTTCTTTTTTCTTAAATATATATGTGTGTGTGTATATATATATATATATATATTATTGCACTATAGATCCTGGGGTACATATGAAGAATATGCAGGATTGTTGCATAGGTACATACATGGCAATGTGATTTGATGCCTCCATCCCCATCAACTATATCTGGCATTTCTCCCCATGCTATTCCTCCCCAACTCCCTGCCCACACTGTCCCTCCCCTAGCTTGCCCCACCACAAGACCTCAGTGTGTGATGCTCCCCTCCCTGTGCCCATGTGTTCTCATTGTTCAACACCTGCCTGTGAGTGAGAACATGCGGTGTTTGATTTTCCATTCTTGTATCAGTTTGCTAAGAATGATGGTTTCCAGATTCATCCATGTCCCTACAAAGGACACAAACTCATCATTTTTTATGGCTGCATAGTATTCCATGGTGTATATGTGCCACATTTCCCCTGTCCAGTTTATCATTGATGGGCATTTGGGTTGGTTCCAGGTCTTTAATATTGTAAATAGTGTTGCAATGAATATATTTGTGCATGTGTCTTTATAAAAGAATGATTTATAATCCTTTGGATATATACTCAGTAATGGGATTGCTGGGTCAAATGGAATTTCTATTTCGATGTCCTTGAGGAAGCACCACACTGTCTTCCACAATGATTGAACTAATTTGCACTCCCACCAACAGTGTAAAAGTGTTCCTATTTTTTCCTGTCCTCTCCAGCATGTGTTGTCATCAGATTTTTTAATGGTCACCATCCTACCTGGCATGAGATGGTATCTCAATGTGGTTTTAATTTGCATTTCTCTAATGACCAGTGATGAGGAGCATTTTTTCATGTTTGTTGGCCTCATATATGTCTTCTTTTGAAAAGTGTCCGTTCATATCCTTTGCCCACTTTTGAAAGGATTTTTTTTTGTTTTTTTTCTTGTACATCTGTTTTAGTTCTTTATAGATACTGGATATAAGTCATTTTTCAGATGGATAGGTTGCAAAAATTTTTTCCCATTCTGTTGGTTCCCAGTTAACTCTAATGATTCTCTCTTTTGCTGTGCAGAAGCTCTGGAGTTTAATTAAATCCCATTTGTCTATTTTGGTTTTGTTGCTAATGCTTTTTGTGTTTCAGTCATGAAGTCCTTGCCTATGCCTGTGTCCTGAATGGTTTTGCCTAGGTTTTCTTCTAGGGTTTTTATGGCGTTAGGTCTTATGTTTAAGTCTTTAATCCATCTGGAGTTAATTTTAGTGAAAGGTATCAGGAAGGGGTCCAGTTTCTGTTTTCTGCACATGGCTAGCCAGTTTTCCCAACACCATTTATTAAACAGGGAATCCTATCTACATTGCTTGTTTTTGGGAAGTTTGTCAAACATCAGATGGTTGTAGATTTGTGGCATTGCCTCTGAGGCCTCTGTTCTGTTCCATTGGTCTATATTTCTGTTTTCATACCAGTACCATGCTGTTTTGATTACTGTAGCCTTGTAGTATAGTTTGAAGTCAGGTAGCATAATGCCTCCAGCTTTGTTCTTTTTGCTTAGAATTGACTTGACTATGTGGGCTCTCTTTTGATTCCATATAAAGTTTAAGGTGTTTTATTCCATTTATGTGAAGAAGGTCATAAGTAGCTTGATGGGGATAGTGTTGAATCTGTAAATTACTTTGAGCAGTATGGCCATTTTCACAATATTGATACTTCATAACCATGAGCATGGAATGTTTTTCAATCTCTTTGTGTCCTCTCTTATTTCCTTGAGCAGTGGTTTGTAGTTCTACTTGAAGAGGCCCTTTACATTCTTTGTTAGTTGTATCCCTAGGTATTTTATTCTCTTTGTAGCAATTGTGAATGGCAGTTCGTTCTTGATTTGGCTCTCCTTAAAACTGTTATTGTTGTATAGGAATGCTTGTGATTTTTGCACAATGATTTTGTATCGTGAGACTTTGCTGAAGTTGCTTATCAGTTTCAAGAAATTTTGGGCTGAGACAATGGGTCTTCTAAATATACAATCGTCTTCTAAATATATAATCATGTCATCTGCAAACAGAGACAATTTGACTTCCTCCTTTCCCAATCCCTTTATTTCATTTTCTTTCCTGATTGCTGTGGCTAGAACTTCCAATACTACCTTGAATAGGAGTGGTCAGAGAGGGCATCCTAGTCTAGTGCCAGATTTCAAAGGGAATGCTTCCAGTTTTTACCCATTCAGTATGATATTGGCTGTAGGTTTGTTGTAAATAGCTTTTATTATTTTGAAATACGTTCCATCGATACTTAGTTTATTGAGAGTTTTTAGCATAAAGGGCTCTTGAATTTTGTCAAAGGCCTTCTCTGCAACTATTGAGATAATCATGTGGTTTTTGTCTTTGGTTCTGTTTATGTGGTGTATTATGTTTATAGACTTGTGTATGTTGAACCTGCCTTGCATCCCCGGAATGAAGCCTATTTGATCATGATGGATAAGCTTTTTGATGTTATGTTGCAATTGGTTTGCCAGTATTTTATTGAAGATATTCGTATCTATGTCCAGCATGGATATTGGCCTGTAGTTTTCTTTTCTTGTTGAATCTCTGCCAGGTTTTGATATCAGGATGATGTTGGTCTCATAAAATGATTTGGGAAGGATTCCGTCTTTTTGGATTGTTTGGAATAGTTTCAGAAGGAGTGGTACCAGCTCTTTATATGTCTGGTAGAATTTGGCTGTGACCCCACCTGGACCTGGTTTTTTTTTCGGTTCGTAGGCTATTAATTGCTACCTCAACTTCAGCCCTTGTTATTGGTGTATTCAGGGTTTCAACTTCTTCCTGGTTTAGTCTTGAGAGGGTGCAAGTGTCCAGGAATTTATCCATTTCTTCCAGGTTTACTGTTTTATGTGCATACAGTTGTTTGTAGTAATCTCTGATGGTGGTTTATATTTCTGTGGAATCTATAATGACATTCCCTTTATTGTTTTTTATTGCATCTATTTGATTATTCTCTTTTTTCTTTTTTATTAATCTGGTTAGTGGTCTATTTTGTTGATCTTTTCAAAAAACCAGCTCCTGGATTTATTGATTTTTTTGAAGGTTTTTTTTGTTGTTGTTGTTTGTTTGTTTCTCTGTCTCCTTCAGTTCTGCTCTGATCTTACTTATTTCTTGTCTTCTGCTAGGTTTTGAGGGTTTTTTTTGTTTTTGTTTTTGTTTTTTATCTTGCTCCTCTAGGTCTTTCAATAGTGACCATCGGGTGTTGATTTTAGATCTTTCCTTGCTTCTCATGTGGGCATTTCTTGCTGCATATTTTCCTCTAGACACTGCTTTAAATGTGTCCCAGAGATTCTGGTATGTTTTGTCTTTGTTCTCATTGGTTTCAAAGAACATCATTATTTCTGCCTTCATTTCATTGTTTATCCAGTCAACATTCAAGAGACAGTTGTCCAGTTTCCATGAAGTTGTGCGGTTCTGAGTTAGTTTCTGAATTCTGAGTTCTAATTTGATTGCACTGTGCTCTGTGACACTGTTTGTTATGATTTCAGTTCTTTTGCATTTGCTGAGGAGTGATTTACTTCCAAGTATGTAGTCAGTTTTAGAGTAGGTGCAATGTGGTCCTGTGAAGAATGTATATTCTATTGATTTGGGGTGGAGAGTCTGTAAATGTCTATTAGGTTTGCTTGGTCCAGGTCTGAGTTCTAGTCCTGGATATCCTTGTGAATTTTCTGTCTCATTTATCTGTCTAATAGTGATACTGGAGTGTTAGGTTCTCCCACTATTATTGTGTGGGAGTCTAAGTCTCTTTGTAGGTCATTAAGAACTTGCTTTATGTATCTGGGTGCTCCTGTGTTGGGTGTGTGTATATTTAGGATCATTAGCTCTTCTTGTTGCATTGGTCTTTTTACCATTATGTAATGCCCTTCTTTGTCTCTTTTGATCTTTGTTTAAAGTCCATTTTATCAGAGACTAGGATTACAACTCCTGCTTTTTATTGCTCTCCATTTGCTTGGTAAATCTTCCTCCATCTCCTTATTTTGAGCCTATGTGTATCCTTGCATGTGAGATGGGTTTCCTAGATACAGCACAATGAAGGGTTTTGACTTTTTATCCAGTTTGCCAGTGTCTTTTGATTTGGGCATTTAGCCCATTTACATTTAAGGTTAATATTGTTATGTTTAAATTTGACCCTGCCATTTTGATGCTAGCTGGTTGTTTTGCCCATTAGTTGGTGCAGTTTCTTCATTGTGTCGATGCTGTTTACCATTGGTATGTTTTTGAAGTGGCTGGTATTGGTTGTTTCTTTCTATGTTTAGTGCTTCTTTCAGGAGCTCTTGTAAAGCAGGCCTGGTGGTGATGAAATCTCTCAGCAATTGCTTGTTGGTAAAGGATTATATTTCTCCTTCGCTCGTGAAGCTTAGTTTGGCTGGATATGAAATTCTAGGTTGTAAGTTCTTTTCTTTAAGGATGTTGAATATTGGCCCCCTCTCTCTCCTGGCTTGTAGGGTTTCTGCTGAGATGCCCGCTGTGAGTCTGGTGGGCTTCCCTTTGTGGGTAACCCGACCTTTCTTTCTGGTAGCCCTTAGCATTTTTTCCTTCATTTTAACCCTGGTGAATCTGACGATTATGTGCCTTGGGGTTGCTCTCCTTGAGGAATATCTTTGTGGTATTCTCAGTATATCCTAGACTTGCATATTCATCTGCCTTGCTAGGTTTGGGAAGTTCTCCTGGATAATATCCTGAAGGGTGTTTCCAGCTTGGATTCATTCTCTCTGTCACATTCAGGTACACCTATCAAATACAGATTAGGTCTTTTCACATAGTCCCATATTTCTTGGAGTCTTTGCTCATTTCTTTTTACTCTTTTTTCTCTATTCTTGCCTCTAATTTTTTCACTGAGTTGATCTTCAGTCTCTGATATCCTTTATTCTGCTCAGTCAATTTGGCTATTAAAACGTGTGTATGCTTTGCGAAGTTCTCGTGTTATGCTTTTTAGCTCCATCAATTCATTTATATTCTTCTCTCAGCTGTTTGTTCTCATTAACATTTCGTCAGATCATTTTTCAAGATTCTTAGTTTCTTTGCATTGGGTTGGAACATGTTCTTTTAGCTCAGAGAAGTTTGTTATTATCCACCTTCTGAAGCCTGATTCTGTCAATTCATCAGACTCATTCTCCATCCAGGCTTGTTCCCTTGCTGGTGAGGTGTTATGATCCATTGGAGGAGGAGAGGCGTTCTGGTTTTGGGTGTTTTCATCCTTTTTGCGCTGGTTTCTTCCCATCTTTGTGGATTTATCTACCTGTGGTCTCTGTAGTTGGTGACTTTCAAATGGGGTCTCTGAGTGGACATTCTTTTTGTTGATCATGAAGTTATTTTTTTCTGTTTCTTAGTTTTCCTTCTAACAGTCAGGCTTCTCTGCTGTAGGTCTGCTGGAGGTCCACTCCAGACCCTGCTTGCCTGGGGAGCACCTGCAGTGGCTGCAGAACAGTAAGGGTTGTACCCAGCTTCTTCTTCTGTCATCTTTGTCCCAGAAGGATACCCAACAGGTGTCAGCCTGAGCTCTCCTTTATGAGGTGTCTCTTTGGGCATATAGGGGTTGGGGAGCTGCTTGAGGAGACAGTCTGTCCCTTATAGGAGCTCAAGTGTTGACCTGTGAGCTCTGTTGTTGTGTTCAGAGCTGCTAGGCAGGTATGTTTAAGTCTGCTGCAGCGCAACTCATAACCTCCTTTTTTTTCCCAGACGTTCTGTCCTGGGAAGGTGGGGCTTTATTTATAAATTTCTGATGTGCTGCTGCGTTTTTTCAGAGATGTCCTGCCCAGTGAGGGGGTAGCCTAGTCACAATCTGCCAGCAGAGGCATTGCTGAGCTGCCATGGTCTCTGCCCAGCTGCTGCATGAACTTCCTTGCAGTTTTGTTTATAGAAGTATAGTTAGAACTGCTTTGGTAATGGCAGTCTGCCTCAGTAATGGTGGACTGTCTCTGTAATAGCAGACTGCCTTGGTAATGGTGGACTGCCTCAGTAAGGGTGGATTGCCTCAGTAATGGCAGACTGCCTCGGTAATGGTGGATGCCCTTCCCCCTACAGAGCTGGACCATCCTGGGTCCAGCTGTGCTTGCTGTGAAACTCTCAATCCAGAGTGTTTTGGATTGTTGGTCTCTGTGTGGGTGGAACCAGCTGAACTAGATAACCTGGCCCCCTTTTCAGCCCCCTATTTTCAGGTGAACAGCTGACTCTCTCTCCCAGTGTTTCCATTCACCAGTTGAGATGGCACCTGAATTTGTGTGAATTTTTGTGCGAAAACCCGCTGCGCTGGGTGAAGCAGCCGTGCTGGAGACTTATGGCACTTTTCCGCCCGGGAATCTCCTGGTCTGTGGGCAGTAAAAATTCATTTGGAAATGTGGTGATCGCTCACCCTATGTGTTTTTGCTGGGATCTGCAATCCAGAGCTTTTCCTATTCAGCCATCTTGGATCACCCCTCTCAGGTCTCCTTTTTCTAACTCCCATGATGGTGGTGGGAGTTAATGTCATAAGGGAAGTCTCACTATAGTAGTATTTTTCTACTGTACTGGGTTAAATATTTCCCAGAGCCTTGGACTTCATCATTTACCTACAAATGGTAAAAACAAAAACATAGGTCACTCTTATTATAATCTGATGCAATCGTCAGAAAAATAGAAACAAACACTACTTACTAACTAATCAGCTGTGGGCGATGGGGAGCCTGCCGGGGAGTCTCAGCCAGCGAGACGGTCTCATCCTGGAAGAGGGGGTGCACGGAAATAAAGAGAGACAGAAAGATGGGTTCCGGAGGACTGAATAGGCAATGCCTATGCAGTAAATTTATTTGTGTCCAGGGTTCCAATATATACCTTTAGATTACAAGGATTGACGTCAGTGCACATTATGTAAGCTATATGATAAGAGGAACAGAAAGGTGCAAAAAGCACAGAAAGTTGCAAAAAGCAAATGTCAGCAGAGGGGGTACATAATCACGGGTCATAAAAGGTAAGCAGGTGATGTACTTTATCATTGTTAACAGAACATGTGGTCACAAGGATAACAATCTAGAAATGTCACAGGCTAAGCCATAAATCTTTATCTGAGTATAGGAATGTCATCTGGTCCTCAAAAGGCTATACTTAACTTGGTAAACAGAGTCATAAAACCCACTCCTCAACAGGAACCGAAAGAGCACACACATCCATTACCCAGGGTCACTGTAGTCAGAAATAGAGGCTGACATTATTCTTATTCTTTCCGTTCCTACTTCCCCATAGCTCGACTGCCCCCAGCAGGAAACTGTGTCCAGGATCAAGCTCACGCACAGTGAGGCCCAACACTGGGGGGGCTTCACACGGGAGTGTTCCCCACAATCAGCAATATCCAAAAAGCACATTCATCCATCAGCAAGGTCCCTCCTCCAACTCCGAATACTTATTGACTTACCATTCCAATGAGAAGCAGTGTTTTACCATACCCTTCCTTTCTCATTTCTAATGACTCATTGAGATGTTTTCTTTAGAACTTTGACAAATTACACTGGATTTGTGAGCTCATTGATACACCAGTCCTCATTTTTGAGAATACATTGTCTCATGTGACTAAATAATTTACCCTGGGATATAATGATACTCTAGCTGATAATTGGCTAGGTAAATTTGGCAAAACTGGGGATGTAATAGATCTGAAATAAAGGAAGAGACAACATAAAGCAAAAATAAACCCAAACCTAGGGAACTAATGGGGATAGCACAATTTAAATTTGGATTTTACTAGTATTCAAATTAGAACTCTTTTTTCTGCAAACCCAAAAAGCATTGAAAGATATACCATAAAATAATGAATTAATTTTTAACAATTATTCTGGAAAAGTACAACTATAGTAAGACTTCCCTTATGACATAACTTACTACTATACAGAATCATATTGCCAAGGTCAAATTATATTCAGACATTGATATTGAAATTTGGCAAAAAAAAATCAACACATGAGGCATTAACAAATGTTAGTCTACTGTAAGGTTATCATATTAAAATTGTTGTTGTAAATATGCTGCAAGTAAGTATGTTTTCTGCACAAGGCTAGAATTCTTGTTTCAATCAGTTAACTACATTTTGTAGCAGAAATATTAACACTGAAATGAAACCTTTATTATTCTTCAGGTGCTTTGAACTTAGATTTAGGCCTATCCATCCAATATTGCTAATAGACAGACTAAATAAGAAAATATGCATAGAGTGCTTGATTCAGTGACTAGCAAATAACATATAATTATAACAATAGTATACATGATGTCAAACAGCTTCCTTGGATATGTATTTTCATGAGAATCTGTAGACAAATTGGTAGAGAAGAAAAACAAGGTGATTAAAATTAGAAATAAAAAGTAATTATTTTAATGAAGTTTTATGTATAGGAGGTAATATGGTTTAATCAAAGGAAAAGCTCAGTTCTCTCATTAGCTAGCTATGCAACCTTAAGCAAGTCTTATCATCTGGGTAGTATGTGTTCTTTAGCAAAGATGTAACCTTCCAATAATCTGGTATCATGTGGTATAGATTATCAAGACAAACAGGTTTCCTTCCTCCAAATATCACTTATTCAGTCATCTAAGCATCTGATATTTCAAAATGATGTGCCCTGTTCTTTGAGTTAAACTTGGCTTTGGCCTTGTAGCCTTTCTTGGAAATGAAAGGGTCTCTACATAAACGAATTCAATGGGTAGAAAGTTAGTACTGACTTCTGGATGGAAGAGTTCCTGAAAGAGAGAGAATGAAAATATCATGCCTGCAAAGAGGTAAACAATGTCTAAAAAGAGACAGATGATATGATTAAAATAAGATGGACAAGAAGATGACATCTAAAAGGTATTAATTCAATTTTCTGAAGATACCTTTATTTACCGGAAATCAGTTTTGTGTGGGGTGAAGAAAGTTTTCTTCATTATTTTTAAATTTTGGCTTGTTCTAGAATTGAGCAGAATTCAGATTGGATTCTGAATATGATATTCTAATATGATATATGTAAGTATATTAATTTAATTAAAATGTATTGACTTTAAAATTAAAACAGCTATATTTCATCTAAAGGAAAGGCATTGTAAAAAGGAAATAAAGCATATAAATATATGTGGGCAGATTAAAAATTGTAAAAATGGAAACATAAAAAGGTCTACACTTAAGCATTTTCCTCACTACTTAAAAGTCTTCTGCTATAATAATATTTCTGAGATAATAGAGTTCATATCAGTATGATTTCAGAAGACAAAAGATTTCAGGAGATAGAGGATTTCAGGAGATCCTTTACAGTAACATTGCCAGGCTTTTTGAAACACTTCTCCTTATTTCAAATGAACATGTCCCTATGCTTTTCCAGTCTGTAAAAGTAGTAACGTTGCCACAAGTAAAAGTAATACAGTAGCCTCTAAAACGAAGCTGGAACTTGTGATGGCCTAGGTGATGCAACAAGAAAACTTCACCAACAGAAGAATTTGAGGTAGAGATGTAGAATGTAGCATATCTCTGACTTTTGAAATGTTGAGAAATACAGTAAATGATATACTATTCCAAAAAGAGGAGACTATTATCTTTAGCAAATGAATGCAGGAACAGAAAACCAAATACCACATGTTCTCATTTATAAATGGGAGCTGAATGATGAGAACACATAGACACGTGGGGAACAACACACACTGGGGCCAGTCACAGGGTAGTGGCGTAGGAGGAAGAGGAACAGGATCAGGAAGAATAGCTCATGGATGCTGGGCTTAATACCTAGGTGATGGGTTGATCTGTGCAGCAAACCACCATGGCACATGTTTACCTGTGTAACAAACCTCCACATCCTGTACCTGTACCCCTGAATTTAAAATTAACAATCAGTAAGTTTAAATCAGAACAAATATCTTCTGTGCAAGGTCACTGTGAGGTCAACATAGGTAACTATATATAGATTACATCATTTTAGAATTACCATATGGGAGGTGGCAAATATAAGTTTGATTCCCAGTTGAAAAAAAAAAATCAGCTCTGCCATTATTTCGCTGTACAGTGTTAAGCAGGGGTTCTCATTTGGGAAATGTGTGTTTTAAACATGACATAAAAACTCATAACGATGTAGCATCTCTCCATGACCTCTCACTCCAACAACCTGGTCAAATGCTAATCTTTGATATTCAGCCCCATAATTGGAAAATCCTTCTGTAGCCTAGAGGTCAGTTTCAGTTGTTCTGAAGATGAAGCAAAGACATTAGGATATTTTATGTCTACATCTGGAGTCTGTGTAAGGTCAACTTGACCCGTCAAGAATGCCTGTTCTCTTTTCTCTGTCCTTGAACATTCCAGGTGGTGCAGCATTTTGCTCTGCTGCCTTGCCGCTTTTCAAATCTGTTCACCATCTCTGACAATGGGGTGCAATAAGAACACATCGTTTCCTTATTTGATTCTGTGTATGTCCCCACCATTTGCAAATTTTTGCATGAAGAGGCACTCAAGCCACCATTCTAAATTATAGGTTGGCACTTGTATAAATTGAATTTATAAGCAGAAGCCATTTATTTGCTTGTAGGTTTCTTTGCTTTTAGAGTTTATGTAATTACAAACACATATTCATGGTTACTTCATTACTGCTACCAGAAGGGCACAGTGTGTTGGTGCAGCTAACTACAGAGAATTATAAAGTGAGTCTCGAAAATTAGTGGGTTCCAAGGTATGAGAACCTTCTTGTCTGGCCTTTTAAGTCATCAGATCCCAATGGGTGTTTAATATCAGCAAAGCCAATGCACCTGTTCATGCTACCTCCGGCTCTGTTGGGAGACGGCTGAAAGGCATACTTATTTAGGCAAAATGGTCTAGGCTGTTATTAAAATTCAGGCACCTGAGCATGCTACCTCAGTACTCAACTATCTTAAAGCTTTCTAATTTCAACCACGTTTCCATCATCTGAACAAAATTGTTTACACATTGGCCATGAAGCTTTACTAATACAGAGTCTGCTGACCATCTGAAAGGAGCAACAGTAATCACCTGCCACTTCAAGCCCAGGAAAAGCCAAGATGGGAGAGATTTCCCTCAGGATTTTACACTAAGCTACAAAACAGCTCCATTAAACACTGGTCTGTGTATGGCTTAAATAGCCATAACAAGCCATATTCTAATCAGGTTCTAGAAAGGAGTCAGCTGGGGTCTTCAATGCTGGGAAAAGGAATAGAAGGGAAATCGAGACCATCCTCTTCAGCATGGTGAAACCCCGTCTCTACTGAAAATACAAAAAATTAGCTGGGCATGGTGGTACGTGCCTGTAATTCCAGCTACTCAGGAGGTTGAGGCAGGAGAATTGCCTGAACCCAGGAGACGGAGGTTGTGGTGAGCCGAGATCGCGCCATTGCACTCCAACCTGGGTAACAAGAACGAAACTCCGTCTCAAAAGAAAAAAAAAAAGGAATAGAAGGGAAGTAGGTCCAGCTCCCGCACATCAGAAGATATTCCAGAGCTGACTCCAGCTAGGGACTGGGCAGGTTGGGTGAGTCCAGAGTAGGTGATAGAGCGTGGAAAATACAAAATTTCAAATGCAGGTAAGACCAATCTTAGCTGTTGCCACATATGTGTTTTACTTTATTCTCTAGATTTATGTTTTATTTTATCTGATAGCGATTTACTTCTAAAAGAAGAAAACACACTAGAAACAACAACAAATTCGACTGTTTGAAGATTAAAATGATGTTTATGTGTATGCAGTAGACTTGTGTAGCTAACAAATGCCCTTGTAGAATACTTAATGACAAAAACATATCCATGATATATTCCTTCGTTAGAAATGCAGGTTATGTTAAAGTCAATGTAATGTAATATTTTTGTACATATATCATTGTGTAAAAAGGTTAAAAGAATATGTGGGAAGTAGCACAAATACTTTTCATTGTGAGATTATATCTTTTTTTTTCTTATTTAGACTCAAAGAACTTTGGATTTAAAGAAATAAACTCTTATCTCTTGTTTTTACTTTAAACAGTATATAAGTTTTCCTTTAGGAACTCACAATATTGTAGGGGAATCTGACAAATAACATAGTAAACATATATTATAATAATAGGGCAAGGGCAATAACAGATTTAAGATAATATGCTGTTCCAGAGAAGAGAATAACTTGATAGGTGGGTCAGAAATCAATTCACCTAAAAAGTGACATTCCAATTGAAATAAACACAGATGTGCTTTGCAAAAGTTAATATATTTGTATTAACAAAGTATTTAATATATTCATTTCTGAAGAAAAATCTTTCTAGTGGTCATCTTCTGAACAAGCCATAAATACTTAAAAAGTAATTAAAATAATCAGTCTTCTTCAAGTTTAGTGCTGTAATTCATTAAAGTAGTCATTTTACAGCCCCCACATTCATATTATATTTAAATGCAAAGAATTATCAGATAATAACATACTATTTGAAATAAAAACTGTAATATTACTTCAGCAAATTAAAATGGTGAGATGTATCAGGTTCATTCTAGAATACATTCATACAGGTGTTATGGTGACAGAACAAATAGGCTGATGGTGGTTTCATTAGTCAGGATTAATAAGACCTGAAAACTTGGAATGGCATTCAAAGGAGCTGTTTAAAGATTGTTTCTTCCTAGTCCTATTATTTATTTACTTTGTGTATAGATACATAAATATATATGTATATATATGACATACTGACACTGAAATTACTATTTAAAAATAACAGATGCTTATAATTGAAATATCAAGAAATGANAGATACATTTTTTAAATCCTCTGATATTTGATTTCTGCTTCTCAGAGATAACCACTGTTGATTGATAGTTTCTTTTATAATTCTCAGAAATTTTCTATGGGTATACATGCGTGAACACAAAAGTGCCTGCACACACACACAGACACACACACACAGAAACACAGACATACATGCACAAATTCATCTAACCAAAAAGAATTATATAATACATACTGTTATGTAACAGTTGCTGACAGTTAACAATTGCTTAACAGGAAAGAATTTTAGAACGCATTCTATAACAACCCCAATTAGATTGACCTGTTCATCTTCTTAAGAGCAGCCTTGTATGAATGTGCCGTGACACTCTTCCCCTAGTTTTCATGTGGCTTGTGCCTTGCTCCTCTAGTCATACTTCAAATGCCACCTCCTCAAAGTTTAGCGTTGACCATGCTTATAAAAGCCACCCACCTCAATCAGAACTTTTCTTAGTTTTGTTGTCTTTTTAAAGTATGGGCTACAATCTGAATTTCTATATGACTATGTATATAAATAGGTATATCTGTTACTCATTCACATTTGCGAACCTACTAGAATGTAAGCTTTTATCTTGTTCATGGTGGATTACTAAACCTAGAACTAAGCCTGGCACATAGTGATCATTAATTACTTATTAAGCAAACAATCTAATGTAATTAGACACTTTTTGGTAAATACTTTTTCTAGTAACCAAAGGATTACAAGTAATATGGAATCAAAATTCCTTTAAAATATCATATTTTACATATGTATGTAAAAGTCTCCAGGAGTCAATTGACTGGATTAAAGATTATGTACATTTGAAAATGTTGACAACTTTGCCTTCTGAAATTCACAGCTATATACGCTATCAATAGCAGGTAAGAGAGGTTATTTATTGGTGCCCTGGTCAAAACATATTATCAAATGGCTTAATTTTTGCCTGTTTGATAAATTTAAAAAATGATAGCTCACTGATTTTTTATATCTTCATTCCATTTATTATGATAAAGCTACACGTTTTCATATTTTTATTCAGTTTTTGTGACCTACATATTTACATACTTTGGCTATTTTATTACTCTTTTTTTGTTTTTAGCAATTTGGAAGAGCTATTTTTTCATTAAAGAAATTCTCCCTCAGCCATATGAATTAATTAATTTTTCTAGATTTTCTTTTGCATTTGAAAATTTCTTATAATTCCACACAGGTGATTAATATTTATGGAGAAAAATTTATCAGTATCTTCTATGTTGTTATACATTTTCTCTTTTTTATCTTAAATGATTTCATGACAGTCAAAATTATCAGATAGGAATGATACATATAGATTATGAACAAGTTTATAATCATACCCAGAAATAATAAACATAAAAGTGAAGATGTACAATTAAAATGAAAATAAAAAGTAGTAAGCTCTTGGAAGAATTATTTCTGCTAATATTTAAAATAACCCGTTTTTTCTTTGAGGGGGTTTAGAATTAAGAGAATAAAATTTCATAGTGTTTAAAATTTAATTCATATTTTACAAATGAAATTACAATGTTGTTTTAAAAATTGTCACTGTTTCTTTAAAAAAAATTAGGAGAAAAAGAACTTCAAAACCAGGATTTTTTTTTTTTTCCTGAGAATTCATGTGCCTTAGAGATGGTACAGGTAAGGCACTCAGAACAGTTTTAAGGAGGTAGCTTATTTATATCCCAAGTTAATCCACAAAGGATTTAGAATGGCTGATAAAAATACAACCAACAATATAGTAAAACATAAATAAAATATCAGGACTAGGAAAAATATAAATCAGAAGAAGTGGAACAGACCAAGGGGAAAAGAGAATACAGATAAGCGAACATACAGTTCAAAGAGGGTACTGTAATTGAGACATAAATTTGTGTCTGATATTCCTAGAAGTCAAAGAAAAAGGGAAAAGTTGTTAGTTAACATATTTCTCATTATCTATGAGGAGTAAACATACCAGGTCTTCAGAGAAGCAAAGATATTTCTAGACTATGTTTTTAAACATGTGATTTTTGATTGGCAGCTTAAAATTGTAAATGGGAAACAAGTCATTTGTCACACATGCAGTTGTCTCCAATATTAGTTTAAAACTTTGTTGTTTCCTTTATAACCATGACATGGTATGTTACCTCGCACGTTGCTCAGTCGTTGATTCTTTCTTGTTTTTGCTTATCTTTCCTAGAGGGCTAGGTACTGCCCAGCTGTACAGAGCCGTAGGCTAGACACAGAGACCCCAAGAGATAATTCAGGCCAGAGAGGTGCTTACAGGGAGCTTGGAGTTCAAACAGAACTGGAAAATTCTGCTTGCTAAATGGGATTGTAACTGAACTTCAAAGAACTAGTAAAAATTATACTGGGCGAAAAAATGAAGAAAGGTCATGTTTATGCTATAAGATTGTAAAATGAAGGCGACGTTATTTCATAGTGAAAGCATCCAAATTCAAATGGTTTTGATTTAATCCAGTAGTTAGAGTTAGTATATTCTGTAAGTTTTCTTATAGATAATCTCAAATAAATTGAATTAATAACACTAAATAGAAAATTGCAGCATATAAAGCTCTACTTTTATGAAAGTTTTCTATTTTGGTTGTTCTTCCACTTTGAGATTTAGAAACTAATGGTGAAGAGATTGATGCTCCAGACCTAGAAGACCACTCCACCAACTCTTGGCCATATTGCCAATTTCTTTGTCTTCATTACAGTTGTGACTGAAGCTTTCTTGAATTGTCGTTTGTCTCCTACATAATGCACACTTAATGAAGGCAGAAATCTACAACAGTTCTCAACCTAGTTCAATATATATGTGTTGACCAAAGAGATGGATTCACGGGTCCAGGATAGAAACTTAAGTAGACAATTTCAAAAAGAGAAAAGAGAGAATGTCAGAACTCAGCATAGGAATGGGAGATGCCATGTGCCCTGTCAAGAACTTATCACTAAAGTGTTATTATTATCGCTGCTTTCTATAACTGCAGTGTAAGAGATTTAAAAGATGTGAATTCTTTTGCTACCTGTTTAGATTCTCTGATTATGCCTATGACTTGAGACTTGAAAGTCAGAGAGCAGTGAATTATATTTCTGTGCTGGAGGAAAAGATCAACACTGGAATACTCTTTTCTCTGGCCTCTACAGTTTCTAGGAACAGATAACCAGAAAATGAAGATAAATATGTTTTAGTTTGTTGGGAACAACCACATATAAAAGGTAGTATATTAATCTGGTGTTTGCCAGTAGGGTGAAAAAATGAAAAACAAAAACCAAACTTTGCACCTAGGAGTAAGTTAAGTATTGATCTCAATCAACTGTTTAATAATGTAAGGAAGCTTCTATGAAGTCATGATTCATAAGTATTCAAGTAGAAATGAGACATCTGGCATGTGGACAAAGACTTTTCTCCATTCTGAGAGTCTGGGCTGCACCTGAGCTATAGTGTGTTCACAGATTGGGGGTAAGTGACGAAAAGCAGATTAGCCGATTAATCTTTTTTCAAATTAATTGTGGCTTAGGGTCAACCAGGCCTGGTTAATACATAGCAGCTCAGAGCACAAATTAATTAAAAACCATATGTTGTTTTTCACAAATTCATTCTTTTTATATATTGCTTAATAATATAAAAGACACACAAATGTCATGATTAGAAACTCACCAACTTAGTACATGCTCGTATCTTTGACTTAAGAAACCATATGTAAGGATCTTGTAGCATCTTGCTAATTGTAGTTTTAATGCTTAACAGATGTTAACAGATGTTAACAGTTAACTGACTTATGAGATCATAAGTCAGTCTATGTCGGAAACAGCTCCTGGAGTCCTGGTAATTTTGAACATGTCCACATACACTGTGTAGGAAAGCCTTGATGGCAGTGTAACCCAATCTTTGCAGATTGCCGTATAATTTCTCTTGAGCACAGAAAGACAAGCCACCCAATAAGGAGTTGTCACAAGACCATGTTACTTCTCCTATCTTGGGGAAACACCAGGAGGAGGTTTCTAATTCATTTCACTAGTTTCAGTTGAGCAACAGACTTTCTACCTTACCCTCCTTTGGGATACAACTGCAGGCTTTAAACTATTTGGCTGTAGGTTAACATTGACTCTCTAGTGTTAGAGCAACCCAGCCCTCATGCTGCCTGTCATGCAACCTCTTTAATTTAGTATGTTCATATGAGACTTGGGATGAAGGGGGTTGACAGCATGCTGATCTTGTTGTTGCTGTCTGTGAAAGTAATAAACTGTCTGAATTCATTTGGTCTTATTTTCCCCTTACTGGCTGGATTGATGGAAGTGTGGGAAGGCACTCTAGCAGCTGTAGTCCTTGAGCCCCTGGTAGCCGTCATGCAGCTGCCTCATGGTTGCTTCATTGCTTGACATTTTACACTCAGCAAGAGAATTACCTGGGCTCAACCCCTTTCCCTTCTGCTTGCTTGGACTTGGTAACCAGTCTCTGAACTGTATACTTTTTGAATATTGTGAAAATTAAACTGGATGCTCCAATATGCAATACACGCCCCTGATGTACCCCCTTTCCACCTGGATATTACCAGAAGGCTCTCTAACCTTGTGCTATACCTTAGAGAAAAGATAGAAAAGCTTGTTGCAAAAAAACTTTCTTTGTTATCAGAGCTACTGCCTGGAATAGTGGTGTATATATGCATGGAGATAATTTATATCATTTTCCATCAGTCTCATCTTAAATTTAATAAATTTGACTGCTATTGGGTTTTGTGTACATATAAATCATTGATAATTTAGTTTCTCTTATTTTGGTATCGTAATGAAATGCACTATAATTTTCAAAGATCTGCCTTTTCAAACAGCATAGTAGTTCTTATATAGCTTCATAATTGTTACAGCAAGGGAAATTTACAAATTTAACAGAGCTTAAATTATATAAAGTATATTATATATGTAAATGCTAGAGCTTTAAGATTCTGTGTATTGATAATCAAAGACTAATGGTCTTAATAAATATTTCATTGTTCTTTTTAATTCACTGACTGTGAAAAAAGTATATAAGATGGCCATTTTGCAATCACTACACTTGCAGTTCATAGCAAAAGAAAAGAAAGGGCAGCATATTATGCCAAACAGGCTGTCCTGGCAGCACCTTGACAGGTGTGAAAAAAAAATGTAACAAGCACCTAAGATTGTTTATAGCTAAACCAAAATCACCATAGCAACCATTCTTCAAGAATATTGTCATGTACTTTGTTAGAAAATATTTATGTATCTTCTGATTAAAATAGTTATATGAATATATAAATACAATGGAGATCATAATTATATCATTAAGTATGCAATATGCTTAAATAATTTACATTCATGAGCTATGATATTTAATCATTATATAGTGGTATATAAATATGTAATTATATAGAAATGTTTATACATGATAAAGCAATATGTACTAAATACAGTATAATTCAAATATATATTGTATCTATATATAGGTGTGCATACATATACTGTAAAGGCTATGGCTATAGAAGAATTTCTAGCTATTACTAGCTCTTAATTGTCCTATCTTGGGAAGAGAATACTAAGAAGTGAGAGGTTTTTTTCATTTTTGTTTGTTTTTCTTTTCCGACTTTCTCCCAATATGCATAGTATATGCATATTGGTCACAATTGTTTAAAAAAATTTATGTACAGATAAATAATTATTTTGTCTTCTTTGCTCCCTTTTTCCTCCTTCTTTTTCTTTTCTTCTTCTTTTTTTTTTTTTTTTTTTTTTTTTTTTTTTTTTTTTTTTTTTTTTTTTTTGGTATAGCATTTTACAAGTTTTAACACATGCATAGAATCTGGTAACCACTGTCACCAAAAGAATATAGAACAATTCCGACATCCCCCCAAATTCCCGTATTTTAACTCTTGTAGTCACATCCACTTCCTCCCTCTAATTTCTGATAGCCACAAATCTCTTCTCTGCCCCTGTAGTTTTGCTATAGGTATTCTGGAAACATATTTTTATCTTAAATGTTTTCTGGTTGTTTTATATTAAATGTTTTCTTGTTGTTTTATCTTAAACATTTTCTTATTTTTCCACATTAAGAAATGAGGTTTCTGAAGAATTGTCTACTAAATGATTGTTTGCAAAGAAGTGATTCCTAGATTCAGAATTGCTTATTCAATGTGCATGCCCTTTAATTCCTCTATTTTTCAAATTGTTTCTCAGGAATATTGCACCAACTTTGCCACCACAGTTAGTATATAAGGTTCTTCATCTAAGAAAATAGTTTGCTATCATAGAGTGAAAATATGATAGGTGAAAAATGGCATTTGACTTACCTCATTTGTTCATTACCAAGTTGTTGGATATTTTCTAAACACATTGTTAGTCATGTACGTTTTTTTCTATGAACATCCACAACCGTTGCTCATATTTTGGGGGATAGCAATGATACTTTAAATTATTACTTTGCAGAAATTTTTAGGAAGTTAGCATATCAACTTTTTGCCTGGTTTATTTGTAGAAAAATGCTTACCAGTTTATTTCTCTTTCTATTTTGATAGTTATTTTTTAAATTTACTCAAGAATCATACATTTTGTTAAGCCTGTTCTGGTGCTTTGTAACTTCATCTACTCATTATTTTATTTTATTTTTTTTTAGAGAGATCTCCACTACCTCAAAATTAGTTGAATTCTATGAGAGATTAAAAGGTAGGTTGTTGGATTTCTTTCCTTTTGCTTTAGTTTTTATCCACTTGGTTGTTTGTAGATCTGTATTTGAAGGTAGATTGAAGTGTCTATTTCTTACTCCTCTCAAATTCACCCTCTGTGCTATTTTAATTCCTACAACTGACAAAGAATACCACTCAGTAGCCTCTAACAGCCATGGTTAATTGCCTTTGCTTTCTCACCTCTAGCTTTTTCTTGCAAAAACTTTTTGTTTTGTTTGGCTTTTGTTTGTTTTGTTTTTTAAACAGGCCATGTGTTCTGGCCTAAATGATGGATGATGATTGGCTTAAGATAGTCATGACGTAAGAGTAGCAGCATAGCTGTGTGACCCAGTCAAGGTTGCCAGATGAAGTATATGTCCAGTTAAAATTGAACCTCAGGTAAATAATGAACAATTCCAATGTCTCAAATATTGTACCGGACATATGTACAGTACAAAATTATTCATAGTTTACCTAAAATTCAAATTCGATTGGGATCCTAATATTTTTATTTGCAAAACTGATGCAATCCTAGCTGTAGTTCTGGCCAATGATAGCTGGTAGTAAGCCTGTTGCAAGGATTTCTAGGAAGGCTTTTGCTTTCCTAAGAATAAGATCTGATAGAAATAGTCCTACCTTTTGCCCATTCCCATTGAATGTGGATGCAATGCATAAGTTTCAACAGCCATCTCGGGATGATTGTTACCACCACAGCATTAGAATCAAAACTATAAAATGAGAAGGTAGATTGGCAAGCTACCTGAAGCCAGGTTTCTGACATTACTGGCACTACAGCCTAATGCTTGAAGTTTTTCTTTTACAAAACAAAAAACTCCTATTTAGTCAACCTACTGAAAGATGGGTTTTCTTATATTTTAACCTTTATGCAGTCCTAATAGCTACATGCTGCTTGGAGACTCTTTCTATACCAAGACTGCTTTACTTGTAATGATAATAAATACATTCATCATACATTCTTTCTTTCAGCAATTACATTTTAAGCACTGACTTTATACTCAGGAAGCACTGATTTGCTTACTATACAACACAACTAACCTATCTGCCAATTTTTTTCCAAGATGGGGCAAAGTGTAGAAAGTTGTTGGAGTTACTAACATACTTTAAGTTCTTCAAAAATAGCATCATATATAGCAGAGATGAATGCAATATTTTCTGTGCTTGGGTCAAGGATCAGAGAATAGATAATTTATAATGCATCTTCCTATCTTCATTCAGAGAGTTAGAATAGTTTGTTGACATAAAGTAATGCATATGTGGTCTCTGGTAACTTTTTCAATCCAGTATCTTTGCTATCCATAAGCAATGAAAATTCTTCATTGGTTCTGAGAATAGGCCATCAGTGATGGTTTTTGGTATTGTGAATTTTTATTACTCACCATTTTTAGTTTCATCTCTCAATGTTCACAGTAACTCACAATGAACTGTCTCAGGGGTTACTAGATAATGCTATTTAAAACCTCACATTCTTATTGCTGGAACACTTGATGTAATGGTCTTCTCGTCATTAATTGGTTGCTGATAAATTCTGCATCTATGTTTTAGTGAATAGAAAGTCTTTCTAGAAATTGGAACATTTTTCTAGTGTTGCAGGCTTTGCACTCCATTGTGCATTCAAAGAAGAAAAATAGAAAATTGTAAATCTAGCATACCCAGTTAACTTTTATCCAAACCAGTAATTTTCTTTAAAAAAATTATAATTTGCTTAATAGCTTAAAATACTGTAATTAAAATAAATTTTAGGTTTACATTAAAAGTATTTGGTGTCTTAGTTCTTTCACCTGCTGTGACAAAATGCCATAGGTTGGGTAGCTTATAAACAATGAAAATTTACTTCTCATCATTCTAGAGACTGGGAAATCCAAAATCAAGGCACCAGCAGATTTGGTGCCTGCTGAAGGCTGGTCTCCTGGCTCATGAATAGTGCCTTCTCTGTGTCTCCTCACATGGTGAGAGAAGTGAGGTGTCTCTCAGGCCTCTTTTATAAAGACACCAGTATCACTCATGAGAACTCAATCCCCACAACCTAATCAACTCCCAAATGTCCCTTCTCTTAACATTATCACCTTGGGGGTGAGGATATCAACATATGAATTTTAGGAGGAACATCAATATTTAGACAATACCAATTGGAGTGCCAACTGTTCTAAAAACAGTCAATAAAATCTCCAGTAACTGAAACTATTGGTGGCATAGCACTAATATTTCTGATATTTCTATCATGTTGGTTACCCGAAAAATTGGTTTCTGAAGAAACCAAATACTTCTGTCATTTTCTTGGTGATGGTAAAGCTGCATTAGGCTTTCAATGCCTACTCATTATAAAGTATATTTTTTGAAATGAGGTGACTCAGACTTTTATAGTACTCTATATGGCAAAAAAGCAGAACTTAGGTTTAGTAGGCTGAATCATAGCCCCCAAGATATCCAGGTTCTAATTCCTGGGATCTGTGAATATTACCTTATACGGCACCAGAGACTTGGCAGATACAGTTAAAGATCTTAAGATAGGGATATTAGCTTGGAATATCCAGGTGGACCTGATGTAATCACAGGGACCCTGATAAAAGGAAAGTAGGGAATCAAAGGGACAGAAGGTGATTTGAAGGCAGAAACAGAAGATTTGAGATACTACACAGCTGGCTTTGAAGAAGAAAGAAGGTTCCATAGTCCAAGGAATGCAGCTCTAAAAGCTGAAAAAGGCATAAAGACTTATTCTTTTCTATGGCCTCCAGATGGAGGGAATGTGATTATGCTGACACCAGAGTTTTGTCTCTGCGAAACCCATTTCAGGTTCTTCCATAACTGTTAGACAATAAATTTGTGTTGCTTTAAGCCACTAAGTTTGTGGTAATTTGTTACAGCTGCAATAGAAAACTATTATGTTCGGTGAAAATTATTTATATTGTATTAGAATGTGTCAGGAAAAAAATGAGTGCCAAGGAACAGAAAGTCTGTGTGATAAAAATGAATTACGAGGGTGGGATATAGAAAGTACATTCCAGTGGGAATTAGGTCTAGATGTTCATTTAACAAATACTGTAGAACTTAGAAGAGATAAAAAAGAATGGTAGTGAGTAAAAATAGGACTTTATGCATAAAACTATCTGGTATAAAGCTAGTAAAATAAAGTCTTTTTTATCATCATCTTTTTCGCCAATAAACATTCCATCACCATTTTTTAGTACTACCCCTTCATCTCTCAGAGTGCTTAGGTATCCACTACAATGCAGGTATTCAGGAAATGTTAGTCTCTTTCACTCTAGTTATAGATTCTGAATTTATTCTCCTGTTATAAGTAATAACTCCTGGTCTCAAAGTAAAGCAAGTTGCTTAGGTCACCTTGGATATACTTTACACAAATCAATTGACATTTTATGTATCACAGGTATAAATACCTTGCACTAGCAATTATTTCCAAGAGAAATATTATCATGGAAATTGGTTTTGTCAGTTTACTTTGTCAGAGATTTTCAGTTGTTTGCTTTTTCGTTGGATTTAAGTTCAGTACAAAGTGGGCAATGGTGCATGCCTCTAGTCTTCACAACATTAAATTCTAAAAGTTATCTTAGGAGTTTTCCAAAATCTTCTTATAAATAACTCTCAGATTATAACTTTCTGTCAGACAATTCCAGACCAAATGGATGATGCCAAATTTTAACTGCAAAAGTATACCATGCTAACATTAGAGAAATGAAAGTGTCTTAAATACAAACACATTTAGCATTGACCATTCTGTGATTTTTCTATAGTTCTCTTGGTGCAGTATTTTGTAATGTAATTCTAGGATGGTTTTAGGACATTAAATTTTTTAATGTTTGTTTCTGCAGAATAATACTTTGCTTATTTCTTTTTTAATATATTTACCCTTGCTTTTTATGAATATGTGAAAAATAATGACATTCTTTGCATTGTCTTTATCATTTATTTTTGTTAAAACTCTTAACATTTATTTTTGGTTTTGGTCATAAATAAAATCAAATATCTTTATTTCACTTAAGAAAATGGGAATATTAGATGTTTTCCAGTTGTTTCTATTACTAACATCTCAAGAAGGCAAGATTCTTTCTGTTTGCTGTAATAGTCTTAGGAAGCTACTTCAGTGACAGACTGTGAAACCAAAGTGGTATTAAAAATGTGCTTGGATGGGAGGTTTCAGATTATTAGGAATGTTTGTAACAGGGAGATAATTTGCTGATGGGATGAGATGATGTGATTATATGGACTCAGTGGACACTATCATAAATTGAGAAAACAACTGAACTATCTTGAATTTTTATTGTTTTCTCTTAGATTTTATTTCACATTTATTTAACTTTGAAAAGAAGTTTGGCTTTGAGGAGAAGATCAAGGTATTATAACACACAATTTGTAAGATAAAATCAACAAATATTAATCCTTTCTAACATCTCAGATTTGCAGAAGAGAAACTATCACCAATGAGGCATATCTTTCATTCCTTTCTGCAAGTGTTTCTCAAATCGATTAGTTTCTCAAGCACTCCACAGAAATTCGCAAATTATGCTGTCTAATTCAGAACACATTACAATGGACCTGAGTTGTCTCCATTTTCCCATTTCCTGATGTATTTCACAGGCGTTACTATCATCTTCTCAGTACTCCTTTCAGTCCATTCTTTCCTAACTAACCCCTTCTACCCTGAACACATGGTCAGACCACCACTACTGCTTTCAGACTCTGCCCATCCTATAGACATGGTCCTTATGTGAGGTACAGGGTTTGGCCAGCAGATCAATCTTCCCTAGGATTTCCACAGTACATTTGGTGGAAGAGATACATACTTTTTGTTGTTGCAAAAATGTTTGCAATTATTGTTGTCTTGACTATTATCCCTGCTTCACAGAGAAACTAAAGAAAGCTAGAGCATGGAATGAAACTACAGAAAGGAACAGAATAGAGATCAGGAAAATCCTAATTACATTTGAGTCTCTGGTTTAAATTGCTCTTAATTGAATGTCCTAGGCCATATTTGAAGAATTATGATGAACCGTTTCTGTATCTGCTTTAAAATAATGAACATGATAGACAGGAAGACAGAGATGAGAGAGGATTCATGAATGACGTCAATTTTTTCATGATCTCCATTGGGAAAAGAGTGAATGTGTTTTGCTTTGAATGCATGACAGATATTAACCGGGATCATGTTTGTGGTCTATATTTGAAAATATAGACATGAGTGTGTGTGTGTATGCTAGACATGAGTGTGTGTGTGTATGTGTGTGTGTGTTGTTTCCCTGGGGTAAATGTGGTGGGTATCAATTGTTGATATCTAGGGCATACCCTTCTCTTTTTCTTTGGGTAGCTTACCCTTTCAGTCTAACCTCAGGGGAAGTTTTTGGAAACAACTTGAATCAGTCATATTGCCTCATACTCTTGGGTGCAGTGACTAGCCTAGTGTTGTGATCCAAGGAAAGCCAGAATACTTGCTTGGGGTTGGTAGTGACAGGAAGAAAGACACTTTTTCTTTTGAAAAACTATAATGTATAAATGCAGAGATTATGGGGACTATCTTCCCCACCATATGAAGAGATTGAAATACAAAATAGAAAAAGTCCTAATATTTGTTCAAGGCTCTTCTTGTTAACCTTAAGAATACCTTTACGACTTGCCTGTGCTTTATATACAAGAGATGATACATTCTCCATTAAGACTTATCTCATAATTGAATTTCTATCACTGTTATTCAAGATTTCTGAAAATAAAGTTGCCAACACGTGTCTTTTTATCTACTCATTTTTACATTGTTTTAAGTCTGCTCAGATTAATTGCTTCATATTTCCAACATCTGAGACTTGTAGCATATCACTCCTTTCATCTAAGACTCACTTTTTACAAATACCTTCCATTTGCCTTAAAACATTGAAACATCTTAAGATATAATTTTAGTATCAAAATAGTAAGTCTTAAATGAAGTTATTTTTTTTTTCTGATTCTTCTAGTTCCAAACTTCTCCATGTTCTCATAGTTGCCCATTTCTTTCAAACTAGAACACGCAGAATGTATACCTCATTCTTCATTTTAATTTCTCATATTCTCCCCCAGAAACCATATCTTTTTTAGTTTTATTCAATTCTCTCTCAAAAGTGCTTCTCAACATTTTAAAAAATGCTTAGATATGAGAAAACAACTGATTATCAATTATGGTATAGTTAGTAACGGTGGTGTTCTTAGAGTAAAAGTGATCCAGTGGGGTAGGAGAAGATGGAGGGAGGTCGGCCAACAGGTAGAAAGTTACAATTAGATGAGAGGAATAAATTAGATATTCTCTTGCACTGCAGGAACAGTAAGGAATTGTATATTACAAAATAGCTAAAAGGGAGGTTTTTAAATGTTCTCACAGGAAAAAAAATGATAAATGCATGAGGTGTTGGATAGGCTAACTACCCTGATTTGAACTTTATATAATGTATATGTATATTTAAACATAACATTTTATGTCATAAACACTTACAATTATAAGATATCAATGTTAAAAATCTGTTTAATGTAAAAAAAAATCCAGCTTAAATGCATAGGCTGTTAAGATCTATGAGTAGAAGTTTATATATTAACCAAAAATGGAGATAATTATATGGGCTTTTTTGTTGTTATACTTTAAGTTCTGGGATACATGTGCAGAACGTGCACCTTTGCTACATAGGTATACATATACATATGATATGATTGTTTGCTGCACCTATCAACCTGTCATCTACATTAGGTAATTCTTCTAATGCTATCTCTCCCATTTCCCCCTACACCCTCAACAGGCCCCGGTGTGTGACGTTCACCTCCCTGTGCCTATATGTTCTCATTGTTCAACTCCCACTTATGAGTGAGAACATGGGGTGTTTGCTTTTCCGTTCCTGTGTTAGTTTGCTGAAAATGATGGTTTCCAGCTGTCTGAGACTTGGCTGACATTGTGTATCAGCTTAAGGTTTTTTTGGGCTGAGATGATAGGGTTTCCTAAATATACAATTATGTCACCTGGAAACAGAGACAATTTGACTTCCTCTCTTCCTATTTGAATTCTTTAATTTCTTTCTCTTGCCTCGTTGCCCTGGCTAGAACTTCCAATACTATGTTGAATAGGAGTGGTGAGGGAGGGCATCCTTGTCTTGTGCTGGTTTTCAAAGTGAATGCTTCCAGATTTTGCCCATTCAGTGTGATATTGGCTGTGGGTTTGTCATAAATAGCTCTTATTATTTTGAGATATGTTCCATCAATACTTAGCTTACTGAGTGTTTTTAGCATGAAGGGGTGTTGAATTTTATCAAAGGCTTTTTCTGCATCTATTGAGATAATCATGTAGTTTTTGTCAGTCCTTCTGTTTAAGTGATGGATTATGTTTCTTGATTTGCATACATTGAACCAGCCTTGCATCCCAGGGATGAAATCAACTTGATTATGGTGGATAAGCTTTTTAATGTGCTGCTGAATTTGGTTTGCCAGTATTTTATTGAGGATTTTCACATTGATGTTCATCAGAGATATTGGCCTGAAATTTTCTTTTTTGATTGTGTTTCTGCAAGGTTTTTGTAATAAGATGATGCTGGCCTCATAAAATGAATTATGGAGGAGTCCCTCTTTTTCTATTGTTTGGAATAGTTTCAGAAGGAATGGTACCAGATCCTCTTTGTACCTCTGGTAGAAGCTTGCTGTGAATTCATCTGGTCCTGGGATTTTTTTTTTTTTCTTTTTTGATTGGTAGTCTATTAATTACTGCCTCAATTTCAGAACTTGTTATTGGTCTATTCAGATATTTGACTTCTTTCCAGTTTAGTCCTGGGAGGGTGTATGTGTCCAGGAATTTATCCATTTCTTCTAGATTTTCTAGTATTTTTGCAGAGAGGTGTTTATAATATTCTCTGGTTGTTTGTATTTCTGTGGGATCAGTGATGATCTCCCCTTTATCATTTTTTTATTGAGTCTATCTGATTAGTCTCTCTTTTATCCTTTATTAGTCTGGCTAGTGGTGTATTTTATTAATCTTTTCAAAAAACCAGTTCCTGGATTCATTGATTTTTTTTGAAGGTTTTTTTTTTTTGTGTCCTATCTCCTTCAGTTCTCATCTGATCTTAGTTATTTCTTGTATTTTGCTACTTTTTGAGTTTTTTTGATCTTGCTCCTATACCTCTTTCAATTTTGATGATAGGGTGTCAATTTTTAATCTTTCCTCATTTCTCATGTGGGCATTTAGTGCTATAATTTCTCTCTAGACACTGCTTTAAATGTGTCCCAGAGATTCTGGTATACTGTGTCTTCCTTCTCGTTGGTTTCAAAGAACTCCTTTATTTTTGCCTTCATTTCATTGTATATCCAGTCAACATTCAGGAGCCAGTTGTTCAATTTCCATAAAGTTGTATGGTTCTGAGTTAGTTTCTTAATCCTGAGTTTTAATTTGATTGCACTGTGGTCTGAGAGACTGTTATGATTTCCATTCTTCTGCATTTGCTGAGGAGTGATTTACTTCCAATTATGTGGTCAATTTTAGAGGAGGTTCAATGTGGTGCTGAGAAGAATATATATTCTGTGAATTTGAGGTGGAGAGTTCTGTAGATGTCTATTAGGTCTGCTTGGTCCAGACCTGAGTTCAAGTCCTGAATATTTTTGTTAATTTTCTGTCTCATTGATCTAATATTGACAGTGGAGTGTTAAAGTCTCCCACTATTATTGTGTGGGAGTCTAAGTCTCTTTGTAGGTCTCTAAGAGCTTGCTTTATGAATCTGGGTGTTCCTGTATTGGGTGCATATATACTTAGGATAGTTAGCTCTTCTGGTTGCATCGATCCCTTTACCATTATGTAATGCCTTTCTTTGTCTTTTTTGATTTTTTTTTTTTTAGTCTGTTTATCAGAGACTAGGATTGCAAAGCCTGATTATTTTGAATTTGCCTGATAAATCTTCCTCCATCCTTTTATTTTGAGCCTATGTGTGTCTTTACATGTGAGATGCATCTCTTGATTACAGCACACCAGTGGGTCTTGACTTTATCCAATTTGCCAGTCTGTGCCACTTAATTGGGGAATTTAGCTCATTTACATTTAAGATTAATATTGTTATGTGTATTTTAATCCTGTCATTATGATGCTAGCTGGTTATTTTTGCACATTAGTTGACACAGTTTCTTTATAGTGTTGATGGTCATTACATTTTGGTTTGTTTTTGCAGTGGCTGGTACCAGTTTTTCCTTTCCATATTTAGTGCTTCCTTCAGGAGCTCTTGTAAGGCAGGCCTGGTGGTGACAAAATTCCTCAGCCTTTGCTTGTCTGTAAAGAATTTTATTTCTCCTTCACTTATGAAGCTAAGTTTCTCTGGATATGAAATTCTGGGTTTAAAATTATTTTCTTTAAGAGTGTTGAATATTTGTTCCCACTCTTCGTGCTTATAGGGTTTCTGCAGAGGGATCTGCTGTTAGTCTTATGAGCTCCCCTTTGTAGGTAACTAGACATTTCTCTCTGACTGCCCTTAACATGTTTTTCTTCATTTCAACTTTGGTGAATCTGATGATTATGTGTCTTGAGGTTGCTCTTCTTGAGGAGTATCTTTGTGGTGTTCTTTGTATTTCCTGAATTTGAATGTTGACCTGTTTTGCTAGGTTGTGGAATTTCTCCTGGATAATATCCTGAAGTGTATTTTCCAGCTTGGTTCCATTCTCCCCATCACTTTCAGGTTCACCAATCAAGTATAAGTTTGGTCTTTTCACATAGTCCCATATTTCTTGAAGGCTTTATTTGTTCCTTTTTATTCTTTTTGCTCTAGTCTTGTATTCATGCTTTATTTCATTAAGTTGATCTTCTATCTCTGATATCCTTTCTTCTGATTGATCAGTTCGACTATTGATACCTGTGTATGCTTCTTGAAGTTCTTGTGCTGTGTTTTTCAGCTCTATCAGGTTGTTTATGTTCTTCTCTAAACTGGTTATTCTAGTTAGCAATTCCCCTAACCTTTTATCAAATTTCTTAGCTTCCTTGCATTGGGTTATAATATATTCCTTTAGCTCAGAGGAGTTTATTATCCACCTTCTGAAGCCTACTTTTGTCAATTCATCAAACTCATTCCCTTTCCAGTTTTGTTTCCTTGCTGGTGCGGAGTTGTGATCCTTTGGAGGAGAAGAGGCATTCTGGCTTTTGGAATTTTCAGCCTTTTTGCGCTGGTTTTCCCTCATCTTTGTGTACTTATCTACGTTTGTTCTTTGCTATTTGTGATTTTTGGATGGAGTTTTTGTATAGTCATTCTTTTTGTTGATGTTAATCCTATTGCTTTTTGTTTGTTAGTTTTTCTTCTAACAGGCCTCACTTCTGCAGATCTGAAATTTGCTGGGGGTCTATTCCAGACCCTATTTGTCTGAGTATCACCAGCAGAGGCTGCAGAGTAGCAAAGACTGCTGGCTGCTCCTTCTTCTGGAAGCTTCATCCCAGAGGGGCACACACCAGATGCCAGCCAAAGCTCTCCTGTATAAGGTGTCCGTCTACCTCTTCTGGTAGGTGTTTCCCTGTCAGGAGGTACAGGGATCAGGGGTCCACCTGAGGAGACAGTCTGTCTCTTAGCAGAGCTGGAATGCTGTGCTGAGAGATCTCATGCTCTCTTCAGAGCCACATGAACTTTTAAGTCTGCTGAAGGTGCACCCACAGCTGTCCCTTCCCCCAGGTGCTCTGTCCCAGGGAGATGGTAGTTTTATCTGTAAACTCCTAACTTGGGCTACTGTCTTTCTTTCAGAGATGCCCTGCCCAGAGAGAAGGAATATAGAAAGGCAGTCTGGGTACAGCAGCTTTGCCAAGCTGTAGTGGATTCCACCCAATCTGAACTTCCTGGAGGCTTTGTTTACGTTGTGAGGGGAGAACCGCCTACTTAAGCCTCAATAATGGCAGATGGTGCTCCCTCCAGCAAGCTAGAGTGTCCCAGGTTGACTTCAGACTGCTGTGCTGGCAGCGAGAATTTCAAGCCAGTAGACTTATCTTGCTGAGCTATGTGGGGGTGGGATCTGCGGAGCAAAACTTCTTGGCTCCCTAGTTTCAGCCCTCTTTCCAGGAGAGTGAATGGTTCTGTCTTGCTGGCATTCCAGGTGTCACTGGGTCATGTTAAAAACTCCTGCAGTTAGCTTGGTGTCTACCCAAAAGGCTACCTAGTTTTGTGCCTGAAACCTATGGCCCTTGTGGCATAGGCACTGGAGGGAATCACCTTGTCTGTGGGTTGCTAATACTGTGAGAAAAGTGTAGTATCTGGGCTGGTAGCACCATCCCTCACAGTAAGGTCCCACAGGGCTTCCCTTGGCTAGGGGAAGGAACTTCCCAACCCCTTGGGCTTCCTGGGTTACGCAGTACTCTACCCTGCTTCTGCTTACACTCTATGCGCTGCACCCGCTGTCTAACCAGTCCCAGTGACATGAACCAGGTACCTCAATTGGAAATGCAGAAATCACTTGCCTTCTGTGTTGGTCTTGGTGGTAGCTGCATATTGTTGCTGTTCTTGTATGGCCATCTTGCCCGGGAATCAATTTTATGGGATTTTAGATTCTTCTGCCATGCTTAGATTACTTAAATTACTTATTGTATAAAATGCACAAATTGTGATTCATCAGGCATCTCATAACAAAATAGTCTTCAGATAAAGTCAGTGATGTCTGGAATATTTGTAGATGTTTTAAAAATCACAACTGAATCCGTATGTGTGGCAATAGGTATTTTGTTTATTTTTAAGACAGGGTCTCACTCTGTCATACAAGCTGCAGTGCAGTAGCACAATCTCAACTTGCTGTAGCTGCAACCTCCCAGGCTCAGGTGATCCTCCCACCTCAGCCTGCCCAGTCACTGAGACCACAGGGCGGGTGCACCACCATATCAGGCTATTTTTTGTAGAGACGAGGTTTTGCCATGTTGCTCATGCTGGTCTCCAACTCCTAAATAATCCACCCTCCTTAGCCTCCCAAAGTGCTGAGATTCCAGGCAAGAGCCACCATTCCTGGCATATGGCAGTGCTTTTATATACTTGTTACATTTTTCTATAACACAATCATGATTGTGCTAACCCTGAACCTTAAATCCTTAAATGGATTTTTGGTTTTAAGATGGAATAAATATACCTATTTCTTCTTTTTCCATCTGATTCTAATGAATGACAGAAGGAATGGGAAAGATAAATTGAAATCTATCTTGATGGCAAGAAGTAAAAAACATATACAGACATAGATATACTTCACTTCATAATAAAAATAAAGCAAGGATGGGATGAATGTCTGCTGCTGCTGATCTCAGGAAGAAATACTGGGATACTGGCTTCTCAAAGGCATAGGACCACCCTGAGGGGCGAAATCAAAGATTCCCTTACTTAGAAAGCAGCTTTATTTCAATGATGTTAACTACTGCCCTAATTTTCCACAAGCTTTTTTCACACAAAACATTGTAAAGGAAGCAGAAGTGACATGAAATTTTCCATCTTTGGAACTGCGTGGCAGAGTGCAAGAAAATCTACAGATAAGTTGTAGTTTTCACCTAAGAAAATGTGGGTATTGGGGAAAAGATGTGTTGTTTACATCTTGAAAAGCAAGCAAGTGGTATGTCTATGTATAAATATAAGAAGGTATCCTCAAAAAGAAACAAGAATTATGTAATCAACAAAATAATGTGGAACAATGAATATTACAAAAGTGGGAGACAATTGACATATAATATATTCAGTAATCCTTGCAGAGAGAAATGAATAAGCAATGGTAGAGAAATAGATTCATTTCACTAAATAAACCATAGTTACAAACCAACATAATGACTTTAAAAGAGTATAAACTTTTAAATTATCACAAGTAAACATGCACAATAAAGGAAGCACAGACCTTATTGGGAAATAAATAAAACATGAATGCTAGAAAAAAACATAAATTAAGATGGAAAAATCTCCATAAATAAAAATGAGATTTGCTTATCTATTTTTTTTTTAAGATAGGGTCTTGCTCTCTCACTCAGACTGGAGTGCAGTGGTGTGATAATGGCTCACTGCAACGTCAATATCCTGGGCTCAAGTCATCCTCTAACATCAGCCTCCAGAATTGCTGGGACTATAGGTACATGTCACCATGCCCAGCTAATTTTTTTTTTTTTTTTGAAAATTTCTGCACAGACAAAGTTTGCTGTGTTGCTCAGGCTGGTGTTGAGCTCCTGGGTTCAAGTCACCCTCCTGCCTTGGCCTCCCAAAGTGCTGGAATTGCAGGCATGAGTCACTGGGCCTGGCCTCTTTATTTACTGAAAGCAAATCACATGCTTACATGGGATAATCAAGCAAAATCCAAGTATTTATTATGGACTGGAAACATAAAGTAAGAAAGGTTGAAAGTAAAAGGGTAGACAACTGAATATTCAGAAGGAAACTGAATATTAAAATTTTTTCTAGGGGATCAGTTATTCATACAAAATAATACATGATTTTGATTAAACACACAAAAAAGACTTTTATATAAAATAAAATATTTGATCTACACTGAAAATTTTATAGTCATGAGCTACATAGAAAAATTTTGTTAAAATTATAAAGAACATTTTGTCAGGATGGGCTGCTCTAAGCCTAGAATTGGAAAAAGAAAAGTAAGAACTAAATTACCTTATTGCTTATTTTTATCTAATTGATACAGCTCAATTGAGTACAAAATTTACACTTTCCCAACACCCATAAAACAAAGTATTTGACAAGAAGTGGTAAGCTAATTCAACAGTAAAAATAGTAAAAATACTATGTTTTGTTTATAATGTAATGAAACAACAAATCAATCAGAAAATTAGTAAGAGAAGCAGAAATGAATAATTCATATGCTTATATTACTTCTCACCTTCTCTCTCCATATACCATGGAACATGTGTTTTAACATCTAATACTTTTCAGGTTAAATTATTAAATTAAAAAGCAAAGTGTAGTGTACTGTTACATGTTGCAATGTTTATAATATGCTACGATAATACATTTAAAAGGGGAGCATAATTCTATAAATATCCTTGTATATGCATAGGTTTTTCTGAGAGTATGAATCACATTTGTGATTTTTGAATGGCGAAGTAGGGAAAATGGCAAAATAATACCTCAGGACTTATTTCTTTCTTCAATTGTTTTTCCATCATGTCTATAGAATCTATTTCATCTTGAACAATGTTTAACAGGTTTATAAAAACTGTTGTACGATATATAGATATTCTGTAAATGGAAACATACATAAAGACACTCACCAAATTATTGGCTGTTTTTACCTCTGACTAGTGAGAGTATACATAACATTTATTTCTCATTTATGTTTTATGTTATTATTTTACTTATTAGCCAAAAGTAATTATCATCATTGCAATTGGGAAAATCAACTATGATTTTTTTTTTCATTTTGGAAAAAATAATGAGACCATACAGAGATGGTTTCCCATCGTCTCTGAAAAAATATTTCTGAGCACTTTCATGTAGGTTTTGAAGCTCTTTATAATGCTATCCCAAATTGTATCCCCAGCACTAGCTCCTGCCTTCACAGCTTTAGCCAAAGATTTGTGGCTCCAAATTTTTATGGTTCATTGATAAATCCATGCCATTTTTCATGTTGTTTCTTCTGCACAGAATAAATGTACTTTCCCTTACTATCAAAAAGCCCCTCCTTTGTAAAAGTTCATTTATTAATAACTTGCTTTTCTGATATTCTTCATAAAACTAAAATTAAATTCTCGCATTTTGTATGCTACTGTGGTGTGTGTGTATGTGTGTATGTGTGTGTGTAGAAAAGAGAGAGAGAATGCAGGACAGAAAAAAATGATAACATTAATAAATGATGGTTCTATTGAGCCTTTGTCTCTAATATAATAAAAGAGTTTAGAGATGAACATATTAAATCAAACATACCCAATTTATGAATAATTTTATTTGCTCTTGTAGTTTACTTGATATAAGCAATAACCTGAACTCCTGAAAGCTTATCATTGAGTGTGCCATTTATGATTTTTACTAGATTAAATTTTTTCTGTCATAAGTAAGTGTGGACAACTAGAGGTTGTAACCAGACCTCATATTTGCTAATACAGAGGAATTCAGTCTAAAAGTCCAATAGAAAATTTTTCAAATATCACAGTGAATTCTGAAAATTTTGATTTTAAAAATGACCTAAGGACTCATTGATAATGAGTTATCTCATTGATTTCTTCATTTTCATACCAATATGATAAGCATTAAAAGAGATGGCTTAAATTACAGACTGCTTTAGACAAATTTAGAAGAATAAAAACTTTGCCCAATGAGATATTTATTTTTGGTCTTTCATTTTAATGCCAAATAATATTTCATATGATTTCCACAATATTTTAAATTTAAAAAACTATATTGCTTCTTTATTAGCCAATAAAAACATTTTTTTGCAATTCCCATCAGATTTTAGTTTTGTGGTATTCAGAAAAATGAATAGAGTCATATTTCTAAAAGAAATGCGTGGTTTTTTTTAATAGTAAATTTAGCATGTTTAAGTTACTCTGGATTTCTGAATTAATCATTTTTGGGTAGGGTCCAGTATATTTGTGACCTTGGGCAAAGTACCAAACTCCTGACCCTCAATTATTCATTATCGAAATAGTAATGCCTCAGACAGTTTATGTTGACCTTTTAAAGCTAAATACTGTAATAAATGACTCCTTTTTGTGCTTCTATTTTATGACTTTTGTGAAATGAAAGGGTTTAAACTCTATTTATAATTTAAATGCAGACAAAATGTTTTGCAAAATATTTACAGAGTCAGTATTCAATGTCTCAAATTGCAATACCCACACCAAATAAATTGAAAGCAACTTCTACTAGTTAATAATATTTCACTTCACTCTTGAGAATGGTATATCAGTTATCAAAAGCTTATATGAGCATAATCCTCTTATAGATAGAAATTAACAATTCTGGAAAAAATCTGAAAAAATAAGCTGCTGGTAGAAGCAAAATACTCTTAAAGCAGGCAGGACTGAAGGATAAATGATCCTCGAAAGAGAGATTATCATTGGTAATATTTGAGTTTTTGTGGCTTTTCTGTCCATACAGTATGGAGTAGCATCAACTCTAATGGAAAATCCAAGTCCAGCTATATTGTGAAGTGAGATCAGAGTTCAGAGCTGCTAGAAGAATTACAATTTCAGGAGGAAATTAAGGGAAGGCAACAAGTGAGAGAATAGCTCCCAAATCTACATATAAACTTTGTTTACATCCTCGGTTCTCTCATGAACTGTGCACATACAAAGCATTATCTAAGTGCCTTGCAGATAGCAATTGATAGAAGTTTGAAAGAACTGAGCAGAGATTTTAACTGCTTTCTCACTGCAGTAGAGGCAGAGATTAAAGTCTAGCCAAGTTAACTACTTGATACTACAAAATTCATCATTCTTCAAAGGAAGCTAACAGACCTCTCAGAGTCAATAGTGCCATATTCACAGTGCCTAGTATACCCACCTCACAAGAAAGTAAAACACAAACACATTAAATACATAAGTAGAAGGGAAATGTGATCCTTAGATAAGAGAAAAAGTCATCAATAATAATCAAACCTGAAATTATCTAAATATTCAAATTAGAAAATGAGACTTCAAATATTATTAAAATGTTCAAACTTAGATATTATTATAAAGGATGAAAAAATTGGGATATCTCAGAAGAGAAATGTAAACCACATTTTAAAAAAGTAAAACTAAAGAATAAAGCATGTGAAATGAAAAGACAACTCCATCACCTTAAAAGCAGACTGGTAGTATATACACAAACTGGTAAGTGAGCTTCTCAGACAGAGCAATAGAAATTATCCTACTTGAAAAACAGACGGGAAAAAAAAAGGTTTTAAAAAGTAAATAGAGCCTCAGTGACCTAGAATGCAACATCAAGCCATCAAAAGTATGTGCAATTTTAGCCCCAAAAGATGAGAGGGGAAGAGAAGGTGTTATTTGGGATTTTCTTAATGTAATCTTACAATTTTTCCAAAAGTTTGAATTGACATACAAATAAAAAGCACCAAAAAAGAATTCATGATGCTTTTATTTTGTCTTTTAAACTAAAACATAGTTTAATCATCTGATTGATCTCTATAAAAGCCAACACCTTTGGGCTATTTAGTAAGACATTTTATAGCTAATTAAATTAGAGTATTTACAGTAATGGTTAAAAATTCAATTAAGGAAGTGTTTAACATGTATATAATGGATAGCTAATTATTCATATTCATAGTAATCTTCACAAGAGGCTACTCTTTTCATGACTTTATTTCCAAAGACAGAGTAATACTGAAAACAAAGACAGACTTAATTAAGTTTTAAAAATAGATTCTGAAAAATTAACTGCATTTGCTAATTACTTTGTAATGCAGAAAAACCATCTATTGAGTGATAGTAAATAAATACATTTTCAGTGTGTCAGAGGCCTAAATCCTTTATTTGTCCAGATTTGGATAAACCTGCTCCTGAGAGTCTGGCTAATTTTAAAGTGAGTTGAGAGTTTCAATTTGGGTTATGTTGCTCACGGATATTACAGAAGAGGGTCCTTTTCTTTTCTTGAGTTTTATTCTTTATGCACACAGAGTCATGCCCTCTTACACATACACATAAACACACAACTGTAGGGCGATTGAACAAAAAGGTTAAGTTGTTCTGATACAGAATGGTGATTTTCTTGAAGTTAGCAGATTTGTTTTCTCTGAGAGCATATGAAATAAAATCAAGACATTGAAAGTGTTAAAAGAATACTTTCGTCTAATTTAAGTAGCCGAAAGAAGATATTTTTCAAGAAGATATTTTCATATCAATATATAAAACATATTTAAAACTCTAATTTGTAAATTTAAGATAATGGCATGAAATCTTCAGTGGTAATACTGCATAGCATTAATTTTTGTTTTTAATTGTACCTTAGGTTCTGGGGTACATGCGCAGATCATGCAGGATTGTTGCATAGCTACACACATGGCAGTGTGGTTTGCTGCCTCCATCCCCCCGTCACCTACGTCTGGAATTTCTCCCCATGTTATTCCTCCCTGACCTCCCCTCCACCCCCGCTGTCCCTCCCTTGGCCCCCAACCATCAGACCCCAGTGTGTGATGCTCCCCTCCCTGTGTCCATGGATTCTCATTGTTGAATGGCTACCTATGAGTGAGAATATGCGGTGTTTGGTTTTCTGTTCTTGTGTCATTTTGCTGAGAATAGTGGTTTCCAGATTCATCCATGATGAACAAACATGCAAAAATCTTCAATAAAATACTGGCAAACTGATTGCAACAGCACATCAAAAAGCTTATCCATCACGGTCAAGTAGGCTTCATCCCAGGGAAGCAAGGCTGGTTCAACATACACAAGTGTAGAAACATAATTCACCACAAAAACAGAACCAAAGACAAAAACCACATGATTATCTCAATAGATGCAGAGAAGGCCCTCAATAAAATTCGACAGCACTTTATGCTAACAACTCTCAATAAATAGGTATAGATGGAACACATCTCAAAAAATAAAGCCTATTTATTACAAAGCCACAGCTAATATCAACCTGAATGGGCAAAAACTGAAAGCACTCCCTTTGAAATCTGTTAGACAAGGATGCCCTTTTTCACGACTCCTATTCAATATAGTATTGGAAGTTCTAGCCAGAGCAATCAGGCAAGAAAAAGAAATAAAGTATATTCAATTAGGAAAGGAGGAAGAAAACATTTGCAGACAACATGATTGTATATTTAGAAGACCCCATCATCTCAGCCCAAAATCTCCTCAAACTGATAAGCAACTTCAGCAAAGTCTCAGGATACAAAATCAATGTGCAGAAATCACAAGTATTCCTATACACCAATAACAGACTTAAAGAGAGCCAAATCAAGAATGAGCTGCCATTCACAATTGCTACAAAAAGAATAAAATACCTAGGAATACAACTAACAAGGAACGTAAAGGACCTCTTCAAGGAGAACTACAAACCACTGCTCAAGGAAATAAGAGAGGACACAAACAGATGGAAAAACATTCCATGCTCATGGTTAGGAAGAATCAATATTGTGAAAATGGCCATACTACCCCAAGTAATTTATAGATTCATTTCTATCCCCAGCAAGCTACCTATGATCCTCTTCACATAACTGGAAAAACCCACCTTAAACTTCATATGGAACCAAAAGAGAGCCCGCATAACCAAGTCAATTCTAAGAAAAAAGAACAAAGCTGGAGGCATCATGCTACCTACTTTAAGTTATACGACAAGGCTACAGTAATCAAAACAGCTTGGGTACTGGTACAAAAACAGAGCTGTAGACCAATGGAACAGAACGAAGGCCTCAGAGGCAATTTCACACATCTACAACCATCTGATCTTTGACAAACCTAACAAAAACAAGCAATGGGGAAAGGATTCCCTGTTTAATAAATGGTGTTGGGAAAACTGGCTAGCCATGTGCAGAAGGCAGAAACTGGACCCCTTCTTGACACCTTACACTAAAATTAACTCCAGATGGATTAAAGACTTAAACATAAGACCTAACACCATAAAAACCCTAGAAGAAAACCTAGGCAAAACCATTCAGGACATAGGCATAGGTAAGGACTTCATGACTGAAACACCAAAAGCATTGGCAACAAAAGCCAAAAATAGACAAATGGAATCTAATTAAACTCCAGAGCTTCTGCAAAGCAAAAGAAACAATCATTGGAGTGAACTGTCAACAAACAGAATGGGAAAACATTTTTGCAATCTACCCATCTGACAAAGAGCTAACATCCAGAATCAACAAAGAACTAGAACAGATTTACAAGAAAAAACAAACAAACCCATTCAAAAATGCATGAAGGATATGAACAGACATTTTTAAGAAGAAGACATATATGAGGCCAAGAAACATGAACAAATGCTCATCATCACTGGTCATTAGAGAAATGCAAATCAAAACCACATTGAGATACCATCTCACTCCAGTTAGAATAGCGATCATTAAGAAATCTAGAGACAACAGATGCTGGAGAGGATGTGAAGAAATAGGAACACTTTTACACCGTTGGTGGGAGTGTAAATTAGTTCAGTCATTGTGGAAGACAGTGTGGTGATTCGTCAAGGACCTAGAAATAGGAATTCCATTTGACCCAGCAATCCCATTACTGGGTATATATCTAAAGGATTGTAAATCATTCTGTTATAAAGACATATGCACACATATGTTCGTTGTGTCACTGTTTACAATAGTAAACCAACCTGAAACCAACCCAAATGCCCATCCATGATAGACTGGACAAGGAGAATGTGGCCCATAGACACCACGGAATACTATGCAGCCATAAAAAACGATGAGTTTGTGTCCTTTGTAGGGACATGGATGAGTCTGGAAATCATCATTGTCAGAAAACTGACACAAGAACAGAAAATCAAAGACAGCATGTTCTCACTCATAGGTGGGTGTTCAATAAGCAGAACACACGGACACAGGGAGGGGAGCATCACAATCTGGGGTCTGGATACCAGGGGAGGGACAGTGCGGGTAGGGAGTTGGGGAGGGATAACATGGGGAGAAATGCCAGATATAGGTGACAGGGATGGAGGCAGCAAACCACATTGCCATGTATGTACCTATGCAACAATCATGCATGTTCTTCACATGTACCCCAGAACTTAAAGTGCAAATATATATGTGTATATATATGTGTATATATGTATATAGTATAAGTTCATTAGCTTAAATTCATTTGTAGGTATGATTATATATTAGCCAGAGTAACAGTCTAAAGAAGAGTACACGTGAACAATGCAAAAAATAATTTATAACCTAAAAAATGGTGTTTATTTTTAAACTTTTAATGTGTTTTGAATTACACAAATTATAACTAAGTACATATTTGTTGAAAGTGCCAAACTGTATAGAAAATATAAAACCAGGTAGCCTTGCATCTACGTTTCTTTCTTTTGCATATATTATCATTTGTTAACATGTTTGTTTTTATTATCAACTTTCAACTATGGATATATGTATATGTTTATATATTTTATGTTGTTTTATATTCATATATTTACCTATAGTTAAAAATTACTACATATATTTGTAATGTTTTTTCTTAATAATATATCTGTGTTGTACGTATTCTAATATTTATGATATTTCTTGTCTGTATACCTGCCTTTAAAAATATTGCTCAGTATTCCCTTGCATAGATACTATATTTATGTTATTCCCTATTGAGAGAAATTTGACTTATATACAGATTTTACTATTAGAAATTTAGATGCAGTTGATCTGCTTGCTCATGCATATTTGAGTAAAGGTTACTTATGGGATTAAAGGCTTTGATGGATTTTGAAAATTGACCTCAAACAATAATTGATTTATAATTTATGGAATATGTGGTATTATTTGCAACAGGCTTTACAACACTAAATATTATACACCTGTTCACTATCCCAAAAGATCAAAACAATAATGTTGTATGGAATTAATTGCCATTTTGCCATGATTAATTTTATTATCCATTTTTTTCTTTTCTGAACTTACTGTTTTTATATTTAGACCATTTTTATAACATGATGTTAACTTCATTCTTATCCATTCTTAAGAATTGTCCTTAATTTCAATTTAGTCTTCAGTTAGATTAATTTTTAAATCTTTAGTGGATCTCATGACATGTAATGTTAATGTTGAATAAAAAATAAAAATTCAATATTTATTTGCTATCCAACATTAATAATAATGATGAGCTCTAGAAAATTTCGACTAAGAGTTTACTTCCATATACTTCAATTTAGCCACTTCTCTAGGAATATGATAGCCACCCACACTAGTGGTGGTAGTGTTTATTACTCAAATTTAACAGAGCCTTGTTTTTTTAAAGACACATCTATGTCTTAGAGTCTTATATTAGCAAAGGGAAAATATTTAGGAATAAGCTCATTGGTTTTTTGATTTTATGAATGAAGTAACGATTCTGACAGATGGATTATCTTCCTGTTTATTTTAATTATTTTAGAAAATTTCCACCTGCTTAATAAACAGTTCTGTCCTATTGACAGGCAAACTATGTTAAATGCAATTTAATAATTAAAATTCTTAAGACATTCTTAGCTTACATAACGACTGATTACTCCTGTCTAACAGCTTCTGTTTCTTGGAGTACAATATATAGATATTTGCTACAAAAAGTAATATATATTTAGGACTTAATGGTATAACTGAATTACTAGACTGGTATTCAGCCATATCTCCTAAATCATAGCCAATGCATCTTTTATAATTCAGTAGCTTGCTGGTATTCTGATATAATATTTGTACAAAAATAATTCTTAAGAGACATTATTGGATTATTAATTTAACTGTCACAGTGAACTGTCGAGTATGTTCTCATTATGATTAAGCAAAAACTGTTAGTTTATTTTAATTTACAACTAATAACTGGGAATCAGCTATTGCAACTGACTTTACAGTAGCCAATAAATGACTCATTTCATTGTATTTAGATAATGATGCCTTTTACTCTTGATTACCAAAACAGATAACAGAAGCAAAGCTTCCACTCCTTGCATTTCATCATAGTGGATTTCCTTATTTTTATTCTCTGTTCTCTGTCAATTTTGTGATATCCCTTAGAAGGTTTCCAAGAGTCTCTCCTACCTTGTAGGTTGAAGGATAACAGTATTCACTAGGACAGACCAGATGAAATGGTAATCTGGACCATTAAAAATACTTTCTTCTTGGGAAATAATGATAATACAATGTTGAAAACTCTGATGTGCCATACAGGAGGAGCAAAGATCTCTGTCTTATGGCTTCAGCGGTGCTTGTTGAAAATAAATTACCTGTGATAGAATAATCCACAATCTGCATAAAGAATGCATTGAAGTCATGACTCATTGCTAATTCTTCTTCCATATCACTTTTAAATTGTGGTTCTGGTGACCCCATTACCTTTTTGACAACTGATATTTATCCTGTGCAGTCCACTGCTACAAAATCTCGTTGCTTATCCTTAGCCCATCAATAGTAAATTAGACTGAATGTGTGGGAAATGATGCTACACTTTAGGGGCCTTGGAAGTAGGAAGTCCACTTTATAATGTCTGGTGAAAATATGTGAAATGATGTAAGCCTTCTCAATACACAGCTTAAGAACCTCCACTCTTTGAAATCTCCACTAGGAACTTGCCTTCCTGGAAATTCTCTGTCTAGAACAGAGCAGTGCAATCTCTTAATACTATCTTCTTAAGATAGGTAATTGCTAATAACTCCCCCTGTAGAATGGGCAGAATTCTCTAGGGGAAAATGAGCACTCAACCGTCATGCAGCTGGACTGAGCCAGGCAGAATTTCTGACTTTCCTCAGTAAAATACTATTTTCAGTGATTTCAAACTCTCTATGTATAAGATAATATTACATCAGAGATGACTGAATATGACTTGCTACTAACTTCTGAACAACATGGCTAAAAAGAATAAGAGGACACATTTTCGCTTGTTTCAGTCCTGACTGTTTTGCTTTAATGTCGATGCCGAGCAAAATGCTTGTAAGGAGGCTGTGGCTTCTGTCTTATGAGGACAGCAGGGATGAAAATGAAAACAGAGAAAGTGAACAAATTCCAAAGAAAATGAATTACTATTGTCATCTCCTAAATGTCACTTGATTTCAGAGACCCTATTTACCATAGCTTAACATAGAAGAGTATGTCTTATTAAAATATTACCCATTTAAGCAGAAGTCTTGAGCAGCGACAAGAGATCATATTTAAACACCCAGCCTAGAGTACAGTGCATTTTACGTACTAGTTGATGCCCTCTTTTGGCAATAACAGTCAATCCTAGATTGCTTTAGGAAGAACTATAAAAATGTAAATTACTGAGACCCGATTTGATCTTATTGCCTTAGTTAACTTCTAACACTTAAAATATATGGCTGCTGGAGCTCATTAATACTGGTTAATTTGCATATTTGAGAATCTTCCCATAGTACTCCTTCACTCTCTTAACTAATATGAGATGACTCTTTCAAAGCTCATGAGACCATTTAGTGAACTGGACCGAAATTTGTGCCTTCATTTAAGAATGTTTGAATTTTTTCTTTTTAAGTTCCATATCTCAGTTTGAATTCTATCTTATATTCCTTACTAGTTTTCCTCCCTAGTAAACAGAAGACAGAAACTGTTTTGTATCAAATTACACAATTTAAATAAAAAGTAATGCCTTAAATTAGCTGAATAAAAAGTTTTAGAAGTGATTAAATCCTGAATTTAAATACAGCAAAAAGTCAGTCTAGAATATGTTTTTGCCAATAGATTATAAAATTATCCAGCAGAATAGATTCATAACACAGCAGAAAAAAGTTCAAAATAGTTATATCATTGGAATAAAAATGTTTACTTGATATCAGTATTAATGTTTTTTTAACAGTCTCTAATTTTGAGGCAATTTTAGGAATTAAGTATCGGTGATAATGTTTGTTACAAATTATGAAATGATATCAGCTATATATACAGATATATAGTACTCACAAAAATTAAAGCATCTTTAGGTACATATGCCATCTATACAAAAAATAAAGTGCAAACGTGGATAACTGATATCAAATGCAACATCTGCTAACCTAAATCTAATATTCTAGTATTTATTTAACCTTTTTTCATAAAGTCTATCAACAATCAGATTCTTATTCCTTTATTTGAAAAGCTACTTCATAATTTGTTGTATTACAAAGTTAACATTAACTTTTACCACCTGACATTACACGCCTCCTAACAACGCCTCTGAAATACACGCAAGGAATTTGAGAGTAATGTTTTTATTGAAGCATGTTCATGGCCACACCTAGTGACTCATTTGCCAGAAAGAATACAGTATCTGTAAAAGCTCTTAGCTACACATAATCAATAAATGATAACATTAGAGATATATGGCTGAATTGACCTTAACAGAGTTAATAGTCAAACCTCATTATTTAGTTCTAATTAGCTTGTATGCTAGGAACCATCCAAATTCCAGACGAACCTAGAGCTAAGAAGAGAAGGAGAAAAGCTAAGACACTTGGTCCTCATTTGGAGGCTTTAAATTTAGTTGCAAGCTCCAGATTGAGAATATGTCATTTAATGCCCCTGGACCACCAAAGTTTAATTAATTTATATATTTAGCATCCTCTTTCTTAAAGGACAAAGTAGGTCCTTGGACACTGTCCTTCACCAAGTTATTTTCTTCAACCTTTATTTTACTAGATTATCCCTTTAAACACTGTTTTATATCTAAAACTAAACACCTGGATTTTTGTGAGTCTAAAATCTCTCATCTCTGTTTTTATTTTCAAGTGAATTTCTTAGCATGTTTTGTGGAGAGGATATAGAGTTTCAGTAGAAGTAATATAAGAATCAAGTGCTTTTAATGCTAGCAGAAGGTAAATCATCATTCAGGTTCTTCTGCCAGAATTGCCTACTCCCTATTCAAAGACATGGCTGGCAAATTCAATTAATTAGACATTGTAGTTTCTTTCAAAGTAAAAACCAAGTATAATTATTGGAGTGCATGAACTCATCATTGTTTTTATAAGATTTTATTGCCTTTTGGGAGCATTTTCACTATTAGCAATGTGAAATTTGTTCCTGAAACATGACCACCTCTTGTACCTGAATCAGCATGAATCAACCCTGAAGGGCACACTTAGGATTGCGGAAATGCCAACTAATGAGAGAACCCAGCAACCCTGAAAGCCAGACTTTCAGAAAACCCTAGAAAAAGAAGGTAGGGGTGAGTGCTTGAAAGCACTTCTCCATACTAAGTATGTGACATCAATTACAATTAGAAATAACAATAGTGTATCTTCTGAAAGCTAGATATCATGATTGGGTATTGCATAACATTGTATAAAATGGTCTATTTGCAAATAAGAAATGTCTCATTATAAAACACTGATGGCTCATATATTCATTTATAATTTTTAAAACAAGTTATATGTTAGTTTATTCGAACTTTATAACATTCCAGTAAATTAATTATGAACAAACTAAAGCCCAGAACATTTAGGAATGTTCAATTCACAGAACGTTCAATTCACACACTTAGAAAGTACCAGAACCAATGTAAAGGTCTCTCAATTAAAGTAAGTCCTCACTTAATATGATCCATGAGTTCTTGGAAACTGCAGCTTTAAGTGAAACAACATATAATAAACCATTGTTTCTCATCTATGTTATAATGAAATGATATTGAAAGAAACAGCATTATTTGGGCACCTACTGTAGGTCATTTCACTTAAATTCATATTTTCTAAGAATATCCAGTAGATACTTGATTCTACTGAAAAGCAAATACTTTAAATTCTTAGAAAATTCTCCATTTTATTGAGTGATAATGTGTAAATAAGTATTTTTTACTCAAGTATAAAGAACCTAACATTATGAATGATTTTCTTTGCAGGTGTGAGATGCACTTGTGTTGGTTACTTCAGTTATGTTTCAACTAAAACTAGGGATTCTCTGCAATAAAATATACACTATTTAAAAAGTGCTGTGAAATATACAACAATTATTAAACTGAATGCTAAGAATAGAAAAAAAATGGCGTTTCCCCTAAAATACTCTATTCTTTAAACAAACTTTGACAAGCATTAGAGTAATACTAAAATTTGTGACTGTCAAATTTACAAATGCCTGTCTGTCCTGTGGTTAAGTTAGATATGTAACATAAAGATGTCAAAGTAGTCACTTTCCTTTCAAAAAGTAAGAGTGTTTTTACCTACTCCAAAAAAGAAAGCCAGAATACTCCAGACTGGTGTCATTTGTAATAATATCCAGTAGATTACAAGCCACAGGATGACTGTTCCCTAGGCTAACATCAATCTCTCTGCATATCTTTTATCCTGACTTTTTTAGAAACGCTGTTCTATTGATTATCATTTCACTCTCCTGTATCTACAACTGTTAACTCATTCCTTCCTGACTGTCAAAGCAATATTTGTACCAATGAAGTTAAATAAGTAAGGAAAACTTTATTGGAGCCTACAGCAATGAACTCGAGAGAATGGAACACAGTAGTAACTCCACTGAAGTGAAGGCAAAGGAGTTCCTAGGAACTTGAGGTCATAAGCCATCTGCGTTTGCTAATTGGCCTTCAAAATAAGTCAATTTTCTAATATCCTTAAATAAAAGGTAGGTAGTTTTACAACTTAAAGCAAGGCCCATCAAAGTTAGGTTTCTTTTCTTTTCTTTCTTTCTTTTTTTTTTAACTGTTCTTTAGGTTATGGGGTACATGTGCAGACCATGCACGATTTTTGGATAGGTACACACATGGCATTGTAGTTGCTGCCTCCATTCCCCTGTCACCTATATCTGACATTTCTCCCCATCTTAAAGTTTCTACCTTCCCAAGGAGACTGGGAGATAGAGACTCTATCTTCATTAATGATTACATTTCAAAGAAATTGTTCCCATGTCCTTGAGAAAGACATTCTGGGGCCATAAAACTAGCAAGAGGATTTTAAAAATATTCACATCTCAAAGGGGCAGAGAAAGAATTTGCAAATACAATTTTTAAAAAATAAATTCTGTAAGAAAAGGGAAGAGAGAGACCTCTGTGGTTAGGATATTTAGATTCTGTAACTGCCAGGATGAGAGCGAGGAAGGTCAGAGGTGTAAAGGAAAAAAAAAAAAATTGTTTAAAGCTTAGCCAAGCTGAAGGAAATGTTATGGCTGTCTTGGCCATATCAGTATCTAAACATATACAAGTATTTCCCTTCTTATAACAAAAAACAAAACAAATCCAAATCCTCTTTAACTTCTTACCCTCCTTTTAATTTTACTCAGTGGTATTGGGAGAAAATGGTAGAGATGAGAGGTCTTCTCAGAGAATAATATTTTGTCATCAAATTGCCTATACATAGTTATAATAAAAACAGACTTTAGTCAACTCTATTATTGTTTCAAAATTCTTTATAGATAATGCAGTATTATTGCATCTGTACTGGGCAGAAAAGACTGCTCTCCCCCACTAACCTTTTGTGCCACTTAACTCTTCCCATTCCCACCAAACTTCTTGAAAGTATTTTCTGTGATCAATATGGCTCACTTAAAATAATAGTTTCAAGCTTTATCCATGTTTTAGCATGTCTTAGAACATTATTCCTCTTTTTGCCAAATAATATTTCTTTGTATATGATCACCTACCCACTCATGAAACGATGATCATTTGGATTATTTCCACATTTTGTTTATGGATGATGTGCCTATAAATATTCATATACACATCTTTCTATGGACATATGTTTTTTATTTCTCTTGGATAAAGACCTAGGAATAGCACTGCTGGATGATATGAAAAAGTTGTTTTTAAAATTTGAGGAACTGCCAAACTATTTTCCAAAGTGGCTCCCAATTTTGCGTTACCACTAACAATGAATGAGTTACAGTTCCTTTGCAACCTCACCAAGATGTTTTATTGCCAGTCTTTTTATTTTAGTCATCTGAATGTGTATGAAATGGAATTTCATCATAGTTTTTATTTGAATTACCCAAATGACTAAAGATGTTGAGCATTTTTGTGTGTGATTACTGGCTATTTGCATATATTGTTAGAGAAATGCCTGTTCGACTTCTTTGTCCATTTTAATGGGATTATTTGTATTTTTACTACTGAGATGTAAGAGTGTTTTCGTAATGTATTCTAGATGTAATCTATTATCAGATATATGAGTTTCAAATGTTTGCTCCCATTTGGGAGGTTGTTTTTTTACTTTCCTGATTTATAATTTACCGCTCAAAAGACCTTAATTTTTATGAAGTCCAATGTAACTATTTTTGTTTGTCATCTGTGTTTTTGTTATCATATCTGAGACACCATTGCCTACTGTTGGTCAGAAATATTTACTCTCAGGTTTTGTTCTAAGACTTTTAAATTTCTAGCACTTATATTTAGGTCTATGATTAATTTTGAGTTACTTTGTAAATAATGTGAGGTATGGATTACACTTCATTTATTGCATTTGGGTAGCTAGTTTCTAAGTACCATTTGTACTTTTGTCATGGATTTGACCTCATTAAATTGTCTTGACATCCTTTTCAAAAATCAATTGGCCACAAATATCTGAGTTATTTCTGGGCCCAATTTAATTCCATTGATCTATAGGTCTATCCATGTGCTTGTCCCATACTCTATTGATTATTGTAGCTTTGTATTAAATTTTAAAGTCAGCAAGTGTTAGTATTCCAACTTTGTTGTTTGTCTTTTTGTAATCAAAGTTGTTTTATATATTCTGGAGTCCTTGAATTTCCACATATGTTTTAGAAACTGCTTGTCAATTTCTGAAGAAGTAATGGAGCTAACATTTTCATAGAAATTGCATTAAATTTGTAAATTAATTAGGGGAATATGGCCATCTTCAAAATTTTTTGATCCACGACCTTGAAATATCTTGCAATAGTTTTAAATCTTCTTTAATTTATTCCAACAATGATGTTTATAATTTTCAGTGTGAAATTTTACATTTTTTTTGTTAAATTTGTTGATAAATATTTAATTCTTTTGTATAATTTTGTCACAGATATTTTTAAAATTTTATCTTTGTAGTGTTGATTTCTAGTGCATATAAATACAGTTGATTTTGTATATTGGTCTTTTATCCTGCCAAATTGACAAACTCATTTATTAGGACTAATAGATTTTTATGAATACTTTAGAATTTTATATATACAAGAAAGATCTATATACAAATCATGTCACCTGCATACAGAAATAGTTTTAGCTGTTTCTTTACAATTTGGATTTTTTTTGACTGGGGCAGGGAAATGAGGGGGAATAGCTCTGGCTAGAACCTCCGGTAAAATGTTGAGTGATATGGTGAGAACAGACAACCTTGCCATTAAGAATGATGTTAACTATTGATTTTTTCATAGATGTCATTGGTCAAATTGTGTGTGATTTTTTCAACAAATGGGTAATTGATTTTGCCAAATCTTTTTTTCTGCATCCATTAAGCTGATCATGTGAATATTTTTTATTCTTTAATATGGCATAGTATACCAATTTATTTTTCAGATGCAAAACCAACTCTGCATTCCTGGGACAAATCTTTCTGTATGGAATTTAATCTTTTAAGATGTTCCTGAATTTAGTTTGCTAATATTTTGTGGAGGAATTTTCCATCTATATTTCTAAGAAGTATTTGTTTGTAGTTTTTATTTCTTGTGACATCTTTCTGATTTTGGCAGCAACAGATTCTTTCAGAGTTTGCTTTTCTAGGAAATTCTTTATTTTTCCTTTATTTTTAGCAGATAATTTTGCTAGATATATGATTTGTTTATGGATCACTTTTCTTTCCTACACTTTGAAACAGTCATCCCACTGCATTCTAGTCTGCATTGTTTCTAATTGAAAGTCAGATGTTAATCTTATTGAAGTACCCTTGCATGTGATGAATCATTTTTTTCTCTTGCTCTTTTCAAAATTTTTCTCTGTCTTTGGGTAACAGCATTTTTCTTCTAATGTGTCTTGTTATGGATCTTTTATGTTTTCCTACTTGGAGCTTATTGAGCCTCTTAGATGTGTAGATTAATGCTTTTTATCAAATTCAGGTAGGTTTCAGCAACTAATTTTTTTTTTTTTAATTTTTAGCTCCTTTCTCCTTTTTTTTTAGTCATCCCATTTTACACATGTTGGTGCACTTATTTGTTTTCCACATTTCTATGAGTCTCTGTTTACTTCATTTCCTGTTTTCTCTGTTTTACAGATTAAATGATCTCTGTTGATCTATCTTCTACTCTACTGATTCTTCCTTCTGCCAGCTCAACTGTACTTTCAGTCAATCTAGTTAATTTTTATTTTAGTTTTTGTATTTATCAACTCCATGATTTTCTTTT
>NW_016107351.1:7735330-7744577 GCF_001604975.1 Cebus imitator | reverse complement strand
TTTTTTTGAGATAAAGTCTCACTCTGTCACCCAGGCTGGAGTGCAGTGGCATGATCTCAGCTCACTGCAACCTCTGTCTCCCGTGTTGAAGAGATTCTCCAACCTCAGCCTCCTGAGTGGCTGGGATTACAGGCATTCACCATAACGCCTGGCTAATTTTTTGTATTATTGTAAAGACAGGATTTCATCATGTTGGCCAGGCTGGTCTTGAACTCCTGACCTCAGTTGGTCCACCTGCCTTAGCCTCCCAAAGTGCTGGGATTATAGGCGTGAGCCACTGTGCCTGGCCCATAATTTTCATTTGATTGCTTTTATACTTCATTGGTATGTTGTATTTAATGAGACACTATCTTCAAACCTCACTTTAACTATTTAGTTCTGTTTAGTTAGTTCCTTGAATATAGCCACCATGATTATTTTCTAGTCTTTACCTGCTATGTTCAACACCTGGGTTACATCAAGTGAAATTTCTATTGTCAGCTTTTCTTACCTACATATGTGTTATACTTTTTTTTTCCTTATAATTCTCATTATTTAAAACTGGTCATTTTAGATAATACAACATGGCAACTCTGAATATTAATTCACCCAAGCCTCTGAGGTAATACTGTTGTTTGCTTGGTCATGTTTTTATTTCATAAGTTACTTGAATAAACTAACTCTGTGAAGCTAATTTCCTTTGTAGTGTTTAGCCTCTGATACTCCTGCTTAGAACATTTTTGTTGTTTCTGTCTGTTAGTTGGATACCTTGAGGTCTTCTCTTCATCCGAATGAGGGACTTACTTGTTAAAGGTTGTGTTAAGCTCTCTTAGCCAGTTACGTGTTTCCCCTTTACCTTTGAATGTCTAAGTGGCTTGAAAGTGGCTTTCACAGTTGAGTAAGTTTACATTTTTTCCCACATCTTCCAGGTACTACTAGCTTAAATTTTTTCCTCTCTAATCTCTCCTAAAAAGGCACAGACTTGGGCATCCACACAGTCTTCCAGACTGCCAGAGATAAGTGTAATTTTGTTTTTAATGCTGTTTCTTGTGAGTTATTCCTGGTTCAGGATAGCTTCTTGTTCAGCCAAAATTTGGTCAGGTGTTGTGCTCAAACCCCTTCTTTGTATCAAGTAGGTTTCTGTCTTTTACTGATGCATCTGTATGTGGCTTGGAGAATGTCATTAAGTCTATTCAGAATGTTCCAGATTAGTTGCAAATTAGTGCTTGTGCAAAGCCTTCCCAATCCCCAGAAATGGTTATGATTTCAGGAGAGATCTTTTTGGTGGTTTACGTGGTTTTCTTTGTCAAAGTTTTTCTTACTATGTCATTTTGCTTATTTCTGTAATTATCATAGAATTATGAGTTTCCTCTTTATTATTCTCTGTCAAAATCTCCATCATTTTTGACTGTCCTCTTAGTTGTGGAATTCTCCCTCTATTTTAAATAACATGAGTCCCCTCAGACATGCTGAAGAACACTTAGTTTTTACGGCTTGCTTTTTCCTCTGACAGAACTTCTGCATCACTACACAGAATCTGGGAGCAGAGAAAATGGCCCATTTATTTTTATTTTTATTTTTATTTTTATTTTTAGAGTGTTACTCTTGCTTCACAAGTGGGAGCTGGAGGGGGTAGCAGCTTCTATACTTCTTTTTATCTCCTTTCTTTTGGAGAAACTTTCTCCCTACAAATAATCTGAGGTAGGGTGATCAGGCATAGTTTCAACCTGCTACATTACCCCTGGAGTGGATTTGCCATTCAAATGCCGTAAACTCTGAGTTCTTACCAAGATTTACTTGAATAAATGATTCTCAGTAAGCTGTATACATTTACAACAATGTCAGGAATTTTAAATGTTTTTTTTTTGTTTGATAATTTTCTCCAATTAAGTGACTATTTTGTCAAAAAGCAAATCTACTTCATTCCCCACTCCTCTTCTTCAGAAGTCTCCCCCTGCTCATTCGTTCCTGAAGGTTTCTAGACTCTTCTTCAAACCAGGCAAATTACTCAATGTCCATCAGAGTTCTGGCAGGGAATAGGTGGCACATTCTGACATTAACTGAGAATAGTTTAATGAAAATATGGAGAGGTTTAAGAAACACATAGACTAAAAACAAAAGGATGTAGGAAGATTTGCCAAGTGAAAGGAGAGCAAAAAGAAAAAAGCAGGAGTTACACTCCTAGTCTCTAATAAAATGGACTTTAAATCAACAAAGTTCAAAAGAGACAAAGAAGGGCATTACATAATGGTAAAAGGATCAATGCAACAAGGAGAGCTAACGATCCTAAATATATACACACCCAATACAGGAGCACCAAGATACTTAAAGCCTACTTAATGGCCTACAAAGAGATTTAGACACTCAGACAATAATAGTGGGAGACTTTAACACTCCACTGTCAATATTAGACAGATCAACGAGACAGAAAATGAACAAGGATATCCAGGACTTGAACCGAGATCTGGACCAAGCAAACCTAATAGACATCTACAGAACTCTTCACCTCAAATCCACAAAATATATATTCTTCTCAGCACTACATTGCACCTACTCTAAAATTGACCACAAAATTGGAAGTAAATCACTCCTCAGCAAATGCAAAAGAATGGAAATCATAACAAACAGTCTCTCAGACCACAGTGCAATCAAATTAAAACTCAGGATTAAGAAACTAACTCAGAACCATACAACTTTATGGAAATTGAACAACTGGCTCCTGAATGTTGACTGGATATACAATGAAATGAAGGCAAATATAAAGGTGTTCTTCGAAACCAATGAGAAGGAAGACACAGCATACCAGAATCTCTGGGACACATTTAAAGCAGTGTCTAGAGGGAAATTATAGCACTAAATGCCCACATGAGAAATGAGGAAGGATTAAAAATTGACATTCTATCATCAAAATTGAAAGAGGTATAGGAGCAAGATAAAAAAAAAAACTCAAAAACTAGCAGAATAGAAGAAATAACTAAGATCAGATGAGAACTGAAGGAGATAGAGACACACACACACACACACAAAAACCCTTCAAAAAATGAATGAATCCAGGAACTGGTTTTTTGAAAAGATTGACAAAATAGACGACTAGCCAGACTAATAAAAAAGAAAAGAGAGAAGAATCAAATAGATGCAATAAAAAATGGTAAAGGGGGCATCACCACTGACTCCACAGAAATACAAACTACCATCAGAGGTTACTACAAACAACTCTATGCACATAAACCAGTAAACCTGAAAGAAATAGATAAATTCCAGGACACTTGCACCCTCCCATGCCTAAACCAGGAAGAAGTCGAAACCCTGAATAGACCAATAACAAGGGTGAAAGTTGAGGGAGCAATTAATAGTCTACCAACCAAAAAGAGCCCAGGTCCAGATGGGTTCACAGCTGAATTCTACCACACGTACAAAGAAAAGCTGGTACCACTCCTTCTGAAACTATTTCAAACAATGCAAAAAGAGGGAATCCTTCCCAAATCATTTTATGAGATCAACATCATCCTGGTATCAAAACCTGGCAGAGACTCAACAAGAAAAGAAAACTTCAGGCCAATATCCATGATGAACATAGATGCAAACATCTTCAATAAAATACTGGCAAACCGACTACAATAGCATGTCAAAAAGCTTATCCATCACGATCAAGTAGGCTTCCTCCTGGGGAAGCAAGGCTGGTTCAACATATGCAAGTGTATAAATGTAATTCACCACATAAACAGAACCAAAGACAAAAACCACATAATTATCTCAATAGATGCAGAGAAGGCCTTGACAAAATTCAACAGCCCTTTATGCTAAAAACTCTCAATAAACTAGGTATAGATGGAGCATATTTCAAAATAATAAAAGCTATTTATGACAAACCCACAGCCAATATGATACTGAATGGGCAAAAACTGGAAGCATTCCCTTTGAAATCTGGCATGAGACAATGATGCCTTCTCTCACCTCTCCTATTGAATATTGTATCGGAAGTTCTAGCCAGAGCAATCAGGCAAGAAAAAGAAATACAGTGTTTTCAATTAGGAAAGGAAGAAGTAAAAGTGTCTCTATTTGCAGACAACATGATTGTATTTAAGACCCCATTGTCTCAGCCCAAAATCTCCTGAAACTGATAAGCAACTTCAGCAAAGTCTCAGGATACAAAATCAATGTGTAGAAATCACAAGCATCCCTAAATACCAATAACAGACTAACAGAGAGCCAAATCAAGAGCAAACTCCCAATCACAATTCCTTCAAAGAGAATAAAATACCTGGGAATACAACTAACTAAGGATGTAAAACACCTTTTCAAGGAGAACTGCAAACCACTGCTCAAGGAAATAAGAGAGGACACAAGCAGGTGGAAAAACATTCCATGCTCAAGGAAGGATCAATATTGTGAATATAGCCATACTGCCCAAAGTAGTTTATGATTCAACACTATTCCCTTCAAACTACCAATGACCCTCTTCACAGAACTTGAAAAAACCACCTTAAACTTCATACGAAACCAAAAGAAAGATCACATAGCCAAGACAGTCCTAACCAAGAAGAACAAAGCTGGATACATCACACTACCGGACTTCAAACTATACTACAAGGCTACAGATATTAAAACAGCATGGTACTGGTACCAAAAGAGAGATATAGACCAGTGGAGCAGAACAGAGGCCTTGGAGGCAATGCTACACATCTACAACCATCTGATCTTTGACAAACCAGACAAAAACAAGCAATGGGGAAAGAATTCCCTGTTTAATAAATGATGTTGGGATAACTGGCTAGCTATGTGCAGAAAACAGAAACTGGATCCCTTCCTGACACCTTACACTAAAATTAACTCCAGATGGATTAAAGAATAAAACATGAGACCTAACACCATAAAAACCTAGGCGAAACTATTCAGGACATAGGCGTAGGCAAGGACTTCATGACCAAAACACAAAAAGCATTGGCAACAAAAGCCAAAATAGACAGATGGGATCTAATTAAACTCCAGAGTTTCTGCACAGCAAAAGAAACAATCATTAGAGTGAACTGACAGCCAACAGAATGGGATAAAATTTTTGCAATCTACCCATCTGACAAAGGGCTAATATCCAGAATCTACAAATAAATATAACAGGCATACAAGAAAAAAATAAGCAAATCCATTCAAAAGTGGGCAGAGCATATGAACAGACACTTCAAAAGAAGACATATATGAGGGCAACAAACATATGAATAAATGAGATATTGTCTCATGCCACTTAGAATGGCCATGATTAAAAATCTGGAGACAAGGATGCTGCTGGAGAGGATGTGGAGAAATAGGAACACATTTACACTGTTGGTGTGAGTGTAAATTAGTTCAACCATTGTGGAAGACAGTGTGGTGGGTCCTCGAGGACCTAGAAATAGAAATTCCATTTGACCTAGCAATCCCATTACTAGGTATATACCCAAAGGATTATAAATCATTCTATTATAAAGACACATGCACAGGTGTGTTCATTGTAGTACTGTTTGCAATAGCAAAGACCTGGAACCAGCACAGATGCCCATGGATGATAGACTGGACAAGGAAAATGTAGCACATATACACCATGGAATACTATGCAGCCATAAAAAATGATGAGTTCATGTCCTTTTTAGGGACATGGATGAATCTGGAAACTATCATTCTCAGTAAACTGACACAAGAACAGAAAATGAAACACCACATGTTCTCACTCATAGGTGGGTGTTGAGCAGTGTGAATATGTAGACTCAGGGAGGGGAGCATCACACTCTGGGGACTGTTGGGCGGGGCTAGGTGAGGGACAGCAGGGGATGGGGAGGTTGGGGAGGGATAACATGGGCAGAAATACCAGATATATGTGACAGGGGGATGGAGGCAGCAAATCACATAGCCATGTATATATCTATGCAACAATCCTGCATGATCTGCACATGTACCCTAGGACCTAAAGTACAATAATTAAAAAAAAAGAGAGAAATAAAAAGAAAAAGAAAAAAAAGGAACCAGTTTTCATGAAGTACCCAGAGTATGGTAATATTAGGAAGCATTATTACAAGAATTAAAGGGCCAACAGAAGAAGTTGTTTTAAATTAGTTTATAGGGAGTTAAAAGTCATGCAATGGGACCTCCCAGTGCATTGCATCCATAGACCCTACTCTTATTAACTAGTTCCCTGCTTTGTTCTGAGTCTTTAACCCGTCAACTCTACTGGTTTCTTCTTTTCGGCTGAATAATTCAGGTGCAGGGAAGACGTGGAGTGTAGCAAGGAAACTCCAAATTCTTTCTCCTCCTTCTGTATTTGAATTTTTTTTGTTGGTTCTTTCTGTTGTGCAATGGACCATCCAGGAATGGGAGAGAATAGATTTGGAGGGGGCAAATAGAGACTAACCAACCCTGCTATAGACATGATTACTCAAACATTCTTGATATTAAAGGCTACCACGGCCTATGGCTTTATGTTAACTACTACATCTGACTCCTTTAGATATTTTTGCAACTATGCATCCAGGATGATATTGCTAATTAGCTTTACATGTGATTATTTAAACTTTTTGTCCATTTGGACTCTTCACAACTTATTCCTCCAGTTTTAACTTCTGGTCCTCAGCATCCCCACCAGCCCGCTAGAGGGTCCCTAAAAGGCCTTACTTCCTAAACATTGGCATCATCTTTGCTAAGTATCCATTTAAATTGTAATATCTAAGGATGAACTAGCTACAAAATGTGCCTGAAGGCAGAAGATGAACTGAAGTGTGTCTTGAGTTTATTCATATGTTGACGAAATCCTTACCATCAAGGTAATAATTCAATTTTGATAAAGTTAATAAAAATGTCTTCTTTTTGAAAAAAACATAATCTAAGAGAACTCAATGTTTTATTTTTCATTTAATATAATCTGATATAATAAAGATAAATAAAACCCGATATAATAAAAGTTTAATATGTATAACTTGGAGAACACTTAATCTATTTTCTGCAGAAGGAGGAAATTTACTCAGTTCATTGGGTACCTGAAAATAATTTTAGTATAATTAAAAGGAATATGACTTAAAGTACAATTTAAATACATTTTAATACTGAATGGGTATATGACATGGAATCATGCTGACTCAATTTTAGCAGTAGCAGTGTGTTAAACACTGTGAATTATCTAATATATATCAAGAATATGTAATTTGGACCACAGGTACTTTTTCTCAATTAATTCAAAGATTAGCTTATACTGCCTTTGGTTTTCTCAATTATTTTCCCATGAAAAGTCAAAAATTACTTAAAATCTACTTATTCTTCATGCAAAATATTAGCTTGAAAGCTTAGTCCTACTGACATTAATTTAAATCTTAATATTATATTGAAAAGCTTATTTACTATGCTATTATGGAGTTGACAAGTTTTTTTCCTTTCCAAAGGCCTAATTGATTATGACCTGTGCCCCTTTCAAGAGAAGGACATCTAATGTATTTAAAGAAATTGGAATCCATCCTCAGAATAATGGAGAATGTATTCAACAATTATGATTCCAAGAGATCACCTACTCTGGGCTTTTTCAGATTTTGAAATAATCAGTCAAGTATTTTAGACAGTGTGTGATTGGAAAATGTCTAGGAGCATTGGTGAAACACGACAAATTACAGTGCAATTCTTGTAGGTTTGTAATTCTACAATCCATCTTACAAAACCCATGTCTACAAGTAGCAGAAGCCCAAGTTCATATTTATGACTAGATTTTCAAGGGAGTTAACAGCTTCTCATTGGGATTGTAATTTAGTTTAGGGGGTTAAGAAAAATGCTACTTATGAATGTGATGGAATTTTTCTTACTATTGAGTATTTCTAATTTAACTTGCTAATGTAGCTTTCTGTAATTTTTGCATCCTGGCAGTGTTATATATGTATCTGAAACAGAAGGTTAAAGGAGAACATCTCATGCTCTGTAAAGATAATTTCCTAAAAGTATCTTGAAAACAGGCGAACTAAAAATGGCATTGAATATAATTTTATTTGATACATACAATGAAAATGGGATACAACTTTATCTAGTCAATGATACCTAGCCATATAATATTTTGATTCTTTGTGTTAGGGAAATATTTTCTTCTGTAAGTATCATAACATAATTGTTCTAACAAGAAGCAAGTCTCCATTTATCTGTATAGATAATGCCAGTGAATTGTCCAAAATATACTATGCCCTAATTTCCAAGTTGGATCCTTTCTGGGGAAAAAGAAGTGATAAGTGCTGCTCTGAATGATGTATGAGAGTTAAAGTAGTTGGTCTTCATCTAATGGAAAGAAGTGGGGTACATGAAGAAAGGTTTTAATCCCAGAAAATTCTGATCAAAGGTAACAAACCATAATTTAGGACCACAATTTAGAAGCATATTTACCATGAAGCTGATAAATTTCATGGTTTGCAGCCCCTCGTTTTCAAGGATCCTTTCTTAGTAGACATCCTATGAATGTGTTCAAACAAGTCATGTGTTTTTGTAAAATTACAAAAGTAACTCCTTGGTTAAAATAATGCCTGTCTACACTTGTCTTGGGGTATTGGCTTAGCTATAAGCAATTTTGGGATCCAACAATAGGGATGTTGAGTTCATATATATTCAGTTACAGTTTAACAGGTGCAATTTTGCCATTTGTGATCACTTCTATCTTTAAATTGTTGCTGGCTCTCTTAGTCCAAGAATAATTACAATGTTCCATAGCCTCAATGTTCTGACACAAGGACTCCTGCCCAGCAGGAGTAAACAAATGTAAACAATGTAAAGAAATGTAAACAAATCCTATGTATCCAAGCACAAGTAAATAGGTAGTGCAGAAGAAATAGGGTTTGAGATGCTTACAACTCCAAGCTGATCCCCAGAAGGTCTACATATAAGAGCTCATATATGGTAATAAATTATAACAATTCTAAATGTTTACCTGATAATACCAAAAATGAGCTATAAAGCTAAAAGTAACTTCCTCAACTATCAATAAGAAATAATTTTTGATTGTGCTTAAGAAAAAATATTTTTGGCCGGGCACGGTGGCTCAAGCCTATAATCCCAGCACTGTGGGAGGCCGAGGTGGGTGGATCACGAGGTCAAGAGATCGAGACCATCCTGGTCAACATGGTGAAACCCCGTCTCTACTAAAAATGCAAAAAATTAGCTGGGCATGGTGGCTCGTGCCTGTAATCCCAGCGACTCAGGAGGCTGGGGCAGGAGAATTGCCTGAACCCGGGAGGCGGAGGCTGCGGTGAGCCGAGATCGCGCCATTGCACTCCAACCTGGG
>NW_016107351.1:7732815-7735301 GCF_001604975.1 Cebus imitator | reverse complement strand
AAAAAAAAAAAAAAAAAGAAAAAATATTTTTATTCTTTCAATTTATTGTTATGAAAGAGCCATCTAAGCTTGCAGCTGCAAAATGTAAAAAAATAAGATAGGGATAGATGAGGAAGTTCAATAATAAAAAATGTGTTGTTTTTCTATATTTTGTGATGACTTTGGTATTTGCCAGCTTTTTAAATTTTGGAATTTCAAAAACGTGAAATATTTTCTCCTTCTAAATAAATATGCAATGTTGTGCTTAGTCTATGTTCTTCTGCATATGTAGGATATTGGAAATTGTATGAGCATCCTGTTTCACAAAACCCAGACCTGCTGCTTCCTTACTGTCTTCCATGGTATTTCTTGCTCCAGCTCTTCTGTGACCAAAACCTACCACCCCATTACCAACTCTCCCAGAAGCTCTGAGAGTAAAATGAAGCTAATCTTAAAGTCAGAAAAATCCATCAACTTTGCTGCAATTCATTAACAGGAAGGTGTTCAGATTACAATTTGTTTTTCTCTTGGACCAGGGATGCATGACTGATGTGGCGGACATTTGTTGTTATCTTTATGTTCACTATCAAACCTTACCCCATCCAAAATACCAGTTCTTTCCATTGTAGATGCCTAGAATTGAGCTTACATTTTTCAGATGTTAAGACATTTTTTATTAACTTATTATACTTTTTCCTAATTATCCTAGCTATTTTAAAAGTCATTTCAAAGTGAATTGTTAATGTTTACCTTCTCCAGTTATTAGTCTGTTCTCAGACTGCTAATAAAGATATACCTGAGACTGGGTAGTTAATAAAGAAAAAGAGGTTTAATGGACTCACAGTTTCATGTGTCTGGGGAGGCCTCACAATCATGTCATAGGTGAATGGAGGAGCAAAGTCATGTCTTACATGGCAGCAGACAGGCGAACTTGTGTAGGATAACTCCTCTTTATAAACCCATCAGATCTCATGAGACTTATTCGCTATCAAAAAACAGCATGAGTAAGACTTGTCCCCATGATTCAATTACCTCCCACAGGGTCCTTCCCAGAACTAATGGGAATTACGAGAGCTACAATTCAAGATGAGATTTTGATGGAGACATAGCCAAACCATATCATCAAGCAAAAACAATTCAAGGCTATATGTTTGCATTCACTTAAAATTAAGTTTTCAGAAAAGGACAAAATCAGAATGTTTTGAAATCCTTCTTGGGAAGATTCATCTGTTTCCTTTTTTCATAGTTTGCCCTACTCCCTTCCAGTAAAAAAGTAATGAAGTCAGTGCTTATAGAAATTACTTGTGTGATTCTCGTATCATATATGGCTTTCTGTCTTAGATTTTAGTATAAATAAAATAAACAAAATTTGCCAAGAAGTGGTAAACTAATGGAGGACAGAGAAGATGTCTTAATTCTTTGCAAATAATAAGAGTTCAGAAGTATTTATTAAGTTGTGAGAATAGTTTCTTTGCTGTTCTTTATTTTGTGGTCATATTCAGAATAATATGGTAATTAATTTTTGGCTCCTTACTGCTGATTACATATTTGCATTTAATTAGAGAATATACTGATTTCTTTGTTTTATTGAATTATCTAACTTTTCTAACTTGAATCTTTATTCTAGTTTGGAATCTGTCTTTTTAAAAGTTTTTTATGATAATTTAAGTTCTGGGGTATATGTGTAGATCTTGCAGGATTGTTATATAGGTATACACATGCCATAGTGGTTTGCTGCATCCAACCCCCCATCACCTACATTAAGTATTTCTCCCAGTGTTATTTCTCTCCAATCTTCCCATCCCCTGTTACCCCTCTCTTAGTCCCCCACCCCCCAACAGACGCCAGTGTGTGATGTTCCCCTCCTTGTGTCCATGTGTTCTCATTGTTCAGTGCCCACCTATGAGTGAGAACATGTGGTATTTGTTTTTCTGTTCTTGTGTCAGTTTGCTGAGAATGATGGTTTCCAGATTCATCCATGTCCCTGCAAAGAACATAAACTCATCCTTTTTTATGGCTGCATAGTATTCCGTGGTGTGTATGTGCCACATTTTCTTTATCCAGTCTGTCATTGATGGGCATTTGGGTTGGTTCCAGGTCTTTTCTATTGTAAACAGTGCTGCAGCGAGCATATGTTTGCATGTGTCTTTATAAAAGAACTATTTATAATCCTTTGGGTATATATCCAGTAATGGGATTTCTGGGTCAAATGGAATTTCTATTTTCAGATCCTTGAGAAATTGCCACACTGTCTTCCACAATTGTGGAACTAATTTACACTCTTTCCAACAGTGTGAAAGCTTCACATCCTCTTCAGCATCTATTGATTCCTGACTTTTTAATAATCACCATTCTAACTTGCATGAAATAGTATCTTAATGTGGTTTTGATTTGCATTTCTTTAATGACCAGTGATGATGCGCATTTTTTTCATGTTTGTTGACTACATAAATGTCTTCTTTTGAAAAGTGTCTCTTTATATCTTTGTCCCACTTTTTGATGAGGTT
>NW_016107351.1:7730208-7732748 GCF_001604975.1 Cebus imitator | reverse complement strand
TTTTTTTTTTTTTCTTATAAATTTGTTTAAGCTCTTTGTAGATTCTATATATTACCCCTTTGTCAGATAGGTAGCTTGCAAATTTTTTTTTCCTATTATGTTGGTAGCTGGTTCACTCTAATGATTGTTTCTCTTGCTGTGCAGAAGCTCTTAAGTTTAATTAGGTCCTATTTGTCTATTTTGACTTTTGTTGTCATTACTTTTGGTGTTTTAGACATGAAGTCCTTACCTCTGCCTATGTCCTGAATGGTATTGCCTAGATTTTCTTCTAGGGCTTTTATGGTGTTAAGTCTTCTGTTAAATCTTTAATCCATCTGGAGTTAATTTTTGTATAAGGTGCAAGGAAGGGGTCCAGTTTCAGCTTTCTGCACATGGCTAGCCAGTTCTCCCAACAGCATTTATTAAACAGAGAATCCTTTCCCTGTCAAAGGTCAGATGGCTGTAGATGTGTGCATTACTTCCAAGGCCTTTGTTCTGTTCCATTGGTCCATATCTCTGTTTTGGTACCAGTTCCATATTGTTTTGATTACTGTAGGCTGGGAGTATAGTTTGAAGTCAGGTAGCATGATGCCTTCAGCTTTATTCTTTTTTCTTAGGATTGTCTTGGCTATGCGGGCTCTCTTTTGGTTTCATATGAAGTTTAAGGTGTTTTTTTCCAGTTCTGTGAAGAAGGTCAATGGTAGCTTGATGTGGAAAGCATTGAACCTATAAATCACTTTGGGCAGTATAGCCATTTTCATGATATTGATTCTTCCTAACCATGAGCATGGAATGTTTCTCCATCTGCTTGTGTCCTCTCTTATTTCCTTGAGCAGTGGTTTGTAGTTTTCCTTGAAGAGGCCCTTCATATCCTTTGTTAGTTGTATTCCTAGGTATTTTATTCTCTTTGAAGGAATTGTGAATGACAGTTCGCGCATGATTTGGCTCTCTGTTTATATGTTATTAGTGTTTAGAAATGCTTGTAATTTTTGTATATTGATTTTGTATCCTGAGACTTTGCTGAAGTTGCTTATCAGTTTCTGGAGATTTTGGGCTGAGATGATAGGGTCTTCTAAATATACAGTCATGTTGTCTGCAAATAGAGACAATTTAATTTCTTCCTTTCCTAACTGAATACCTTTTATTTCTTTTTCTTGCCCGATAGCTCTGGCTAAAACTTCCAATACTATCTTGAATAGCAATGGTGAGAGAGCTCACCCTTGTCTAGTGCCAGTTTTCAAAGGGAATGCTTCCCGTTTTTGCCCATTCAGTATGATATTGACTGTGGGTTTGTTGTAATAGCTTTTATTATTTTTAGATACATTCTATTGATTCCTAGTTTATTGAGTCTTTTTAGCATAAAGGGCTGTTGAATTTTGTCGAAGGCCTTCTCTGCATCTATTGAGATAATCATTTGGTTTTTGTCTTTGGTTCTGTTATGTGATGTATTACGTTTTTATAGATTTGCATACGTTGAACCAGCCTTGCATCCCTGGTATGTAGCCTATTTGATCATGATGGATAAGGTTTTTGATTTGCTGTTCCATTCATTTTGCCAGTATTTTATTGAAGATTTTTGCATCTATATTCATCATGGATATTGTCCTGAAGCTTTCTTCTTTAGGTTGAGTCTCTGCTGGGTTTTAGTATCATGATGATTTTGGTCTCATAAAACGAGTTAGGGAGGATTCCTTCTTTTTGTACTGTTTGGAATAGTTTCAGAAGGATTGATACCAGGTCCTCTTTGTATGTCTGGTAGAATTCAGGTGTGAACCTGTCTGGATCTGGACTTTTTTTGGTTGGTAGGCTATTAATTGCTGCCTCAACTTTTGGCCTTGTTACTGGTCTATTCAGGAATTCAACTTGTTCCTGGTTTAGTGTTGGGAGGGTGTAAGTGTCCAGGAATTTGTCCATTTCTTCTAGATTTCCTGGTTCATGTGCATAGAGTTGTTTGCAGTAATCTCTGATGGTAGTTTAGTTTGTATTTCTGTGAAATCTGTGGTGATATCCCCTTTGACATTGTTTATTGCACCTATTCAATTATTTTCTCTTTCATTTTGTATTAGTCTGGCTAGCCGACTATTTATTATGTTGATCTTTTCAAAAAAAAAACAAACAAAAAAAAACAAAACAGCTCCTGGATTTATTGATTTTTTGAACTTTTTTTTGTGTGTGTGTCTGTATCTCCTACAGTTTTGCTCTGATCTTAGTTATTTCTTGTCTTCTGTTAGCTTTTGAATTTGTTTGATCTTGCTCCTCTAGTTTTTTTAGTTATGACGATAGGTCATTGATCTTAGATATTTCCTCACTTCTCATGTAGGCATTTAGTGCTATACATTTCCCTCTAGACACTGCTTTAAATGTGTCCCAGAGATCCTGGTACATTATGTCTTCAATTTCATTGTTTTTGAAGATCATCCTCATTTCTGCCTCATTTCATTATTTATCCAGTAGTCATTCAGGAGCAGATTGTTCAGTTTCCATGTAGTTGTGTAGTTTTGAGTCAGTTTTTTAATCCTGACTTCTAATTTGATTGCACTGTGGTCTAAGAGACTGGTTGT
>NW_016107351.1:7654594-7729718 GCF_001604975.1 Cebus imitator | reverse complement strand
TTCCATCCCTTTATTTTGAGACTATGTGTGTCTGTGTCTTTGCACGTGAGATGAGTCTCCTGAATACAGCACACCAATGGGTCTTGACTTTTAATCCAATTTTCCAGTCTGTGTCTTTTGATTGGGGCATTTAGCCCATTATATTTAAGGTTAATATTGTTTCGTGTGAATTTGACCCTGCCATTTTGATGCTAGCTGGTTGTTTTGCTTGTTAGTTGACATGGTTTCTTCATTGTGTCGATGGTCTTTAACATTTGCTACATTTTTGAAGTGGCTGGTACTGGTTTTTCCTTTCCATGTTTGGTGCTTCCTTCAGGAGCTTTTCTAAGGCAGGCCTAGTGTTGACAAAATCTCTCAGCAATAGCTTGTCCATAAAGGATTTTATGTCTCCTTCACTTATGAAGCTTAGTTTGGTTTGATAGGAAATTCTGGGTTGAAAGTTCTTTTCTTTGAGGATATTGAATATTGGCCCCCACTCTTTTCTGGCTTGTAGGGTTTCTGCTGAGTGTTCCACTGTGAGTCTGATGAGCTTCCCTTTTTTGGTAACTCAACCTTTCTCTCTGGCTGCTCTTAACATTTTTTCCTTCATTTCAACCTTGGTAAATCTGATGATTATGTGCTTTGGGGTTGTTCTTCTTGAGGAATATCTTTGTGGTGTTCTCTGTATTTCCTGGATTTGAATGTTGGCCTGCCTTGCTAGATTGGGAAAGTTGTCCTGTATAATATCTTGAAGAATGTTTTCCAGCTTGGATCTAGTCTCTTTGTCATGTTAAGTTACAGTGATGAAATGTAGATTAGGTCTCTTCACATAATCCCATATTTTTGGAGGCTCTATTCATTTCTTTTCAGTCTTTTTTCGCTAATCTTGTCTTCTTGTTTTATTTCATTGAGTTGATCTTCAATCTTAGATATCCAATAAAGCAGAAGGCTTTATTGATTTTGCTATAGAAACTTGTGTATGCTTCGCAAAGTTGTCATGCTGTGTTTTTCAGCTCCATCAAGTCATTTATGTTCTTCTTTAAGCTGGTTATTCTAGTTAGCATGTTGTCTAACCTTTTTTCTAGGTTCTTAGTTTCTTTGCATTGGTTTGGAACTTGTTCCTTTAGCTCAGGTAAGTTTGTTACTATCCACCTTCTGAAGCCTGCTTCTATCAATTCATCAAACTGATTCTCAGTCCAGTTTTGTTCCCTTGCAGGTGAGGAGTTGTGATGTGTTAGAGGAGGAGAGGCATTTTGGGTTTTGGTGATTTCATCCTTTTTGCGCTGGTTTCTTCCTATCTTCATGGATTTGTCTACCTTTGTTCTTTGAAGTTGGTGACTTTCAGATGGGGTCTCTGAGTGGATGTCCTCTCTGTTGATGTTGAAGCTATTTCTTTCTGTTTTTTAGTTTTCCTTCTAACAGTGAGGCCCTTCTGCTGCAAGACTGGTGGAGGTCCACTCCAGACTCTACTTGCCTGGGAATTACCCATGGGGGCTGCAGAGCTTCAAGGATTGCTGCCTGTTCTTTTCTCTGGTAGCTTCATCCCAGAAGAGTACCTGACAGACATCAGCCAGGAGTCTCCTGTATGAGGTGTCTTTTTGATATATGGGGGCCAGGGAGCTGCTTGAGGAGGCAGTCTTTTTCTTATCAGAGCTCAGATGCTGTGCTGGGAGCTTTGTTGCTCCCTCTAGTGCTGCTTGGCAGGGACATTTAAGTCTGCTGTAGTGGAACTCACAACCACCCCTTTTCCCAGGGACTCTGTCCCCAGAATGTGGGGTTTTATTTATAAGTCCCTTACATGCTGCTGCTGCCTTTTTTCAGAGATGCCCTGCCTAGCAAGGAGGGAGTCTAGTCACAATCTTTCTGCAGAGGCACTGCTGAGCTGCTGTGGCCTCTGTTCAGCTGCTATGTAAACTTCCTTGCACTTTTGTTTACACATGTAAGGTTAGAACTGCATCGGCAATGGTGGGCACCCTGCCCCCTACAGAGCTGGACTGTCCTGGGTTGAGCTCAAACTGCTGTGCTGGCTGTGAAACTCTCAGTCCAGAGGATTTCAGTTTGCTGGTCTTTGTGGGAGTGGGACACCCTGAGCCAGATCACTTGGCTCCCTTACTTCATCCCTCCTTATTTCAGGGTAGTTGGAGGCTCTCTCTCGCAGGCATTCCAGGCACCAGCCAAAACGGCCACCCAGACTTGTGCTGAGAACCTGTGGTGCCAACTGAAATGGCCACTCAGACCTGTGCTGGAATCCCATGGCACTTGTTGGCTCAGTGGAATCTCCTAGTCTGTGGGCTATAAAGATCATGGGAGAAGTGTAGGATCTGAACTGGAGTGCTGGAGTGGCTGGAAAAGTCCCCAGTCGCCTCCATTGAGTAGGAGGGGGGTCCTCTGGCCAGTTGCACTTCTGGGTTGAGGCAACACCCCACCCTGACTTGGTTTCCCTTCCTTGGGCTACACCCAGCATCCAGCCATTCCCATTGAGATAAACCTGGTACCTCGGTTGAAAATGCAGAGATCACTTGCCTTCTGCGTGGCTCTCACTGGGAACTGTGCTCCAGAGTTGTTTCTATTTGGCCATCTTGGCAGACTCCAGAATCTCTCTTTTATTATTAAGGATTTGACATTTTTATTTTTTACTTATTTGGTGACTTAAACATTATAAAATATATGGAGAGTTTTTAAAAAAGTAAGATAGAGAACATTTTAATATATAATCCACTATCTTCCTGCCACAATTTTTACCTTGAAAAGTTATGTTTTTGTAATATTTAACTCTTTAAGTATAATTTACACAGTCCTAAACAAATTTAGTTAGATGCAGTCTTGATAAAATATTGAAAAAAGTGGTATAACATATATAATAAGAAAATTAAAAATATTTAACTTTAAAACAACAGTTATATTAGATACTAAAGTATAGTGTGATATTTCTATAGCATATTACTACTTTAGTGGCACATTTGCCAAGTAAATAAATCAATAAGTAATATCTTAAGAAAATCTCCCAATTGAAATGACATAATGAACATAAATTTGTACCATTTGTACTAACAGACAATCAATTGGCCATTAACCACCTTGATGCCGAGACCATTATAAATAGCACAAAGGAGTTCAGTTGAAATTGACTCAGATGATGCCTTGAATTGATTGTATATTTTTAGAAATGATTTGGAATTGAATAAAGGACAGAAAATGTGTTTGAACACTTTTTGTTAACCATTTTATTAATCAGTTTGTTTGTAGTTGAACAGTTAGCACTGCCTAAACAACAAAGACCAAATCCTTTTCCTGATTATCAAATTCCCTTCTCCTTTTCCCTTCCCTTCCATTTTCCTTCCTTCCATCCTTCCTTCCTCTTTCTTTCTTCTTTCTTTCTTTTTTTCTTTCTCTTTCTCTCTCTCTCTTTCTTTCTTTTTTTCTTTCTTTCTTTCTTTCTTTCTTTTTCTTTCTTTCTTTCTTTCTTTTTCTTTCTTTTCTTTTCTTTCTTTCTCTCCTTCCCTTCCTTACTTCTTTTATTCTTTCTCTTCCTTTCTTCCTTTCATTTCTCCTTCCTTCCTTCTTTCCTTTTCTCTCTCTCCTTTCTTCCTTCCTTCCTTTTCTCTCTCTCCCTTCCTTCCTTCCTTCTTTATCTCCCTCCCTCCCTCCCTCCCTTTTTCTCTTTTTTCACCTTCCAAATCTCTGAAACTTTTTAAGCACTCATTACAAATTAATCTTTAAAATTCCTTATGGCTTCACATTTCTCCGTGTCTGAAAGAGTACACTCAAATATTTTGCAGTCTAATCACCATTTCCCCTATTTCAGCTTTCCTATATCATGTCTAGTCTATGATGTCATCTAGATTTCTAGGACCTATTTATTTTTCCCTGGTTATCCACCTTATTCACTTTACACCCTTATCGATCATAATATTTTCACAACACATTTTCATGCCCCAACTCATACAAGTACCTTGCTGCACTGACGTGATAAAAACTCCTTTGACTAACACCAGTAATTGCCTTAAGTATATACATAATATCTAAAAGTTTGATATCTTCTAGTAGAGAAATCATGTAACCATGTAGAACAGTACAATTGCAAATCTCATTTGAAAGTTCAGTGTTCATAGAAAATCATTTTGTGTGTTACCTAGCTATTTCATTTTTTATCTTCAACAATCTCTCCAGACTTTGCTTTTTTCTTAAGCCCCTTTCACAATACCCACCACACTCATTCACATTAGACTTCCTGCCTTTTTTCTATGGCTCTAAATGAAGGGGTTAAATTGAATTTATTACATGTACTCCTTCAAATTCAAGATCCTGATAACAAAATAAACAGGTTTGCTACAATATTTCTTCATTTCATTTAGTCTATGGGAAAAAAATAATCCATTTTCTCTTCAATTCAACAAATTCATGTCCAGATAATGGCTTCTTGAAAATCACTGTAATCCTTCTCATCTACTAGATCTTCCCGTATACTACTTCATTTTATTAATTTTAACATCCTGCATGCTTTTTTAATACCTAAAGTCTAATCATATCAGTATTTGCAGTTTCTGTTCATCAAGGACAGATGAAAAATATTTTTAAAAACAATAAAAATACAAATTAGAAAAATACATTATAACAACTATGTATATAATGTTCACATTGCATTAAGTGTTATTAATGTTCACATTGCATTAAGTAATCTAGAGATTTTAAAGTATAAGGAACATGCAAATATTTTTCCATTTTATATAAGGTAGTTGAGTGTCTTGTGGTTGGTATTCCCAAAAGGTCCTGGAATCAGTCCCCCACAAACACCAAGAGACAACTGTATATATAGATCAATACATTATTCTTTGCTCAAACTTAATATCTTATCTTTAATTTTGTTTATAACTCAAATATTAATCAGGCCTAGCATGAGTCTAGCTCATCATTCAGCTGCTCTCAAGCCACATACCTCACATTTCTTTTATACCACATATTATCTTTTATTTTTTATCTTAGTACATGTTGCTTCTTCTTTCTGGAATGCCTTCTCGCAGTCTTTCCGGTGAAAATTCCCATATGTAATTTAAAGTTTGCCTGTTCTATAATATTTAACCAGACGGTTCATCTTCCAATGCTCTTTTCCACCAGTCTGGGTTTCATACTCTTCTTTGTGCTCTGTGGCACTGTTCTTGATTTCTGCCTTTTGCAGTTATCTCTGAAGTGGCGTTGCAGATAGCTTCATTTACCCAAGATCACATTCGCTTTAATGCAAAGGGCTTCCCCCCGCCGCCAAATTAACTTGTTGCAAACCATTAAATGATCTCATTTATTTTCTTCTGGTTTTGCTTTAACATCTCATATTTAAAATGCTAAAGTTGTATACTCTGTCTTTAACATTGTGGACAAAATGAATAGCACTGTTTATATAGCACATATTACAATGTCACATTTATTTTGCATGATTTGTATATTTTATTAAGCAGTAGGCATTATTGAACAAAGTACTTAGTACTGTCAGTCTAATTCTGGGCTTAAAGAACTAGATTGAAGTGTCTATGATTTATTGATATGTAGTGGGCAGCGAGAGCCTCCCTACAGGAAGGTTTAAAGAGTATGTTTAGATATTTGAATATAAACACAGAAAAATCTTCATCATTCATATTATTCTTTATTCATTTATATTCTTTTATTTCTCCAATATATATTTGTTCAATATCCAATAGCTTCTAGGCACTATGTTAGTTCATGGTTATATGCTGGTTACATTCTATAGTTATATCTAGCTGTTTGACACAGTCTCTAATCTTATTTCAATTTCAGATACAAAATGACAACAATGTCATATATCAGATAAGGAGAAAATAAACACTTCTGATCTAATATAATTATTTGTAGGTGTATGATAGACAAAGACAAATTTATGTCCAGCCTTGAATGATACTAGAAGAAAAATTTACATTAGATTTTTGCATAAGCTTCCATTTAGTCTCTATATGGATAGCAGATTAGAGTCTTTATTAGATAATGCAGATCCACCTTATAGCTGAGAAACACTTTTCAGTTTTGAGTAGTCTACTGGGTCAGAAAAATGTAGCCATTTTCTGTTTGGAAATGAAGGAAGAAAAATAAGCATGTTGAATACTTGTCATGATCCTGTCAGAGTGCTAGCCATTCTTATATGCTGTTCCATTTGATATAACAGACCTACTATTTATATTCTTACTCTCATTCTGTGGATATTGATTCAAATATTTAGGACAGAAAGGCATTCTCAAGGGCAAATATGTAATACATGTCAGAGTTATTAATAGGATTTTAATTCAGCTTAGTACTCTTCCTGTTACCTAGTTGATATATGATCAAAAGTACTGGTTTGAATGGGCCTTCATCTGACCAAAGATACAGAAAGTCAAATAATTCTTGCTAGAGAAGTGGCTGTAGGGTAGTGTGAACCAATGAAACCAGGAATTAGCACAAGAAAGTTTATTGGCTTTCAAGGAAACCATAATCTATAGTTAGAAAAAAATAAAATGTAAGGAATAGTCAGTATGACTATCTTAGGCTCCAGTAGATAGTACAACTGAAAAAGAATTACACTTTTGAACAGAATTAATAATATCACTTAATGGAGATGTCAGCAGAAAAAAAATGCAATAGACGAAGAAACTTGTCCATCTGATAGATTTTCATGACAAGTTGCCAAGGAGGATTATTTCAGGAAAATAATACCACACTAGATGAATTAGTGTCAATATTTAGCTCCTCATACTTTGAGAACTATTTTGTAGAAATTTAAGCTCTCAAACCTGTCTATGAGGGTCTTATTTTCTGCCTCAGAGCAGAGATAAACTAGCACAAGATCACCTTACATCATTTTCTATCCTCCTATAATGTTTCATGAGAATCTTAGGCTGAACATAATCTGGAAGTGACACAGATATTTTCCTTTTGAAACTCTAGATTTGGCTTTGTTTGTTTTCCTTATAAGAACTAAAAAGAAGTTAAGGCTGAAATTATTTTAAGATATTTTTATATGCAAATTAAAAGTATTTGTAGCTAACTTGTGTTTCAAATTTGTGTAAAAAACATCTTAAAATTTTTAATTCCAGTCTTAACTTATTTTTAGCTCCCATAAGGGAAAGAGATCAAATAGGACTACATCCCTCTGTCATCCTTCCTTGATTTATTCATTTGATAATATTTAAGTGCATATTTTGTGCCAAACTCTGAGCACGTACTAGGAATACAGAGGTACAATAAACAGACATGGTCCCTCCCTTCATGGAGTAGCAATGTAAGGGAAAAGTACTTCATAAAATTTAAAAAACACTTTAGGGATATGAGCCATCTCGGTATACAGTCCAGATCATCCTTTCCACATATCTGTCGGCACAAACATTTTAACGTAAGATGAATTAACTTGCTGTTGGTTATTCTGAGGGAAAACTGACATTAAAAGAAACATGATATCTTTTTTGTGTATCTCCTGATACTGCTATTGTGAAGAACTTATTGGAACTATAGAATCATTTGTTTCTTCTCTGTAATGAGCATCTCTCAGCTTTGCTTTCTTGGTATCCATCACTGCTATGGTCTGGTAACAAAACCTGGATTTTCTGTGAGGAATTACTCTTCTTTCACTGTATACAGTTTGTGTGTCTTCTCAGTTCAGGTGCCCTGTGTTGTTCTTGCCAAGAAGCAGGCAAGGGACTCAGGCCAGAACAATTTGAGCCATTATTTTTTTCTGGGTATTTTGAGCCAAAGAGAATAAAAACACAGATAAGGAAAAGTTGATTTGTCCCCTGACAGGACCCTGAAGAGTTAGGCCAGTATTTCTGCAGCCCATATTCTCTTTGTAGCTCTGTTATCTGACTTTTCCTCAGCTAAGTCCTGCCCTAAGTGTTAGGGTACAACGGTGAACAAAAGAAAAGTGATCTTTGCTCTGACATTCTTAAAACACAGTGGGGAGGATAGACATTTATCAGATAATCACAGAAATAAATTAGTTGCAAATTAAAATTAATAAAGGCCAGAAAAAGATTTAGATAGAGTATTAATGAGGTGTTTCTTTTAGTTAGCGTCATGGAAGGTGTAGGCACCTCCTTATCTCGCTTGCTTGGAGAGACTTTTTTTTTTTTTTTGAGACAGAGTTTTGCTCTTGTTACCCAGGCTGGAGTGCAATGGCGCGATCTCGGCTCACCGCAACCTCCGCCTCCTGGGTTCAGGCAATTCTCCTGCCTCAGCCTCCTGAGTAGCTGGGATTACAGGCACGCGCCACCATGCCCAGCTAATTTTTTTGTATTTTTAGTAGAGACGGGGTTTCACCATGTTGACCAGGATGGTCTCAATCTCTTGACCTCGTGATCCACCCACCTCGGCCTCCCAAAGTGCTGGGATTACAGGCGTGAGCCACCAAGCCCAGCCGAGAGACTTTTAAGATTCATTGAGAATTAGAGTTTAATTTGGTTTATACAGGTAGATACACATGAACTCACAGAGAAAACTCCAGGAAGGCAGAGAAAGCCAGCAGCTTGCATCAGTAATGTTTGTTTGTTCTACCTGAGGAATATGTAGTACAAACAAAAGGGTTTTTTTTTAATTCAGTAGAATACTAACATCATCAAAACTAAAATGATATGAATCAAAAAGGCGAAGCAATGTAACACTGTTAAGCCTGTATGAAATAAATATAAGGTACTCAACACTTAACATTATATACTTAACTTATAGGTAGCTAAGAGATAATTGAATATTATATGAAGGTAAACCATCTACCTTAATGATTGTGGTAGATATTGCCTCACAGTTGAAAGTTTTCTAGGTAAGTGTTATGTTTCTTTTGGAAGAAAGATAATCATGTTGTATTCCTCTTTAGAAATCATTCTCCGTGACTCAAAAAGCAAAATCAAAACAGCAACAGCAAAAAAGTCATTATCAAAAATAAATTTAAGTAAACAAAGGTGAAATTCAAGGTTGAATAGTTATTTATTTGCAGGATTAACTCTTCTCCCTATATAACATTCATGCAACTACAAACAACAAATGTTATAACTATAATTAATTCTGTAAAATTTTAAATTTCTTATTTGGGTAAAAATATTTATAGGTGAACCCGTTATCTAATTTATGGATTTAAAGTATTTCTTATTAATTACAAAATGTAATTCTGAGAAAATATTATAAATATTAGCAATACTCTTTATTCATCAACAGTAACCCAAATCTAAGGAAGAAATTGAAATAATGATTTGCAGTATAAAAACAAGAATTAGACTGGATGTGGTGGTTCACACCTGTAATCCCAGCACTTTGGGAGGCCAAGGTGGGTGGATCACAAGGTCAGAAGTTCGAGACCAGTCTGGCCAACATAGTGAAAGCCATCTCAATTAAAATAAAAATACAAAAAATTATCTGTGTGTGGTAGTGTGTGCCTGTAATCCCAGCTACTGGGGAGGCTGAGGCAGGAGAATTGTGTTAACCTGAAGGTGGACGTTTCAGTGAGCCGAGATAGCGCCGTTGCACACCAGCCCGGGTGACAGTGCCAGACTCTGTCTCAAAAACACAAAAACAAAAACAAAAAACCATAAGAGTTGGAATTTTGCGTGTTTCTTAGCTGTGCATCCTAGTGTTGCTACCCAGCTCAGAAGTGTTCACTGGTGGTGTTATGATTCATCCGCTAAGCTGTCCTGTCACACTTTCCCAGAAGATGGGCATCGTCAGGAATGGGGACATGCCCTGACCCTGGCTCAGAAATAAATTCAATTCCAAAAAATGACCACAACCTCTTCAGTAGAAGTTAAACAGAATCTAGTAATTATGAGTAGGAAGACCTGGTTTTCAATTACTGAAAGTAATCAATCTTTAAAGTACAGAATTAATTTAGTTCTCAGTAGAGAACTCAGGGAACCACCACAAAGAGCTAATTTTCTTGCCTAAAGTCTGAATGATGCCTTAAAACTTACTGGGCAACTAGAATTAACAAATAAACTAGACATGGTTTTCAAAGTGGGAAGCAGTTCTGTTTAGAAGGAAGCCATGAATTAAGAGACCATTTAAAACTATTTGAGACATGGATCATGCAGGATTTTGAAAGTGGCACTTTCCCCCGTCAGAAGTTGATTTAGAGAAATATAAACTTCTCCCAGAATACCCACAACGTGTTGTCTCCGATGTGAAGGAGGAGAAAAGTATTAAGTACAAATTTGAAGTGTATTAAAAGAATGATTATAATATAAAAGTGTTTTCTGATTTATTTCAAGTTGTTCTCCTTTTCTCTAAAATCTTATATATTGTTACATTAGAAAAAAAGATTTTTTTTTAATTTTATTTTTTTTACTTTAGGTGCATACTATATCTCGCATTTCTCCCCAAGTTATCCCTCTCCATCCTCCTCACCCTCCCCATCCCCTGCTGTCTCTCCCTTACCCCCACCAGTGTGTGATGCTCCTCTCTGTAAGTCCACGTGTTCTCATTGTTCAACACTTTTAGAGCTATGGATAATTATTTCTAAGCAGCATGTTTTTATTTCCCACTAATCTTAATTAGACTGTATCAATACCATTTATAAAATATTCTTGCTAAAACCGTCTAAGTGCCTCTCCAAGGCCAGACTAACTCCAGCACCTTCTACAGAGAGATGCCATTTCACACCCATCACATTTGATACTTTTGCAAGTCCTTGACATTGTCAGATTTCTAAATGTTGGCAGTATTTATTAAAAGTGAGGATGCACACACCCTTAAAAAAAGGAGTTAGATTACATCAGCTTGTTTTCTGACCCCAGCTATATGTAATTGAACCTATTTGTCATCATTACTTTTTCACCCCCTTTCGAAAAACAATATGTTTTAAAAGTTTTAAGAAAAATCTTGTTTATTAATTATAAAAATTTCTCAGATTATTTATCAAGACACTGATGAGTTCTACATGAAGCCTGCCAGCTACTGAAACATGAGATACCTCAGATGACTTCCTGATTTTAATTTTTCATTTAAAGATATACAAATAAGGATCTTTTTGCGGCTTAGATTTCCAGATCATTTTATCTTAATATTATAAGCATCCTTTTCTGGGTTTCTTTTTGGTTTTTAATAATGAACATCATTGAAATTAATAGATATGGCATTTTAGCCCCCAAGCTTTTCTGCATATTCAAATTTGATCTTACCCATTTAAACTCTAAACATACTTCAGGCATATCAAAATGGCTAGAGCAATTTATAAAAAAAATTTAACTTTTCTTATTAAAACTTATTACAATGTATTATACAATGATTTGAAATAATTATAGTACTCACTATTGTAACCTGTCTTCATCATTAAACACATAGTTTGAATATGTTCATATTTCATTAAATATCTTGATGAAACAGAAGTTTTAGAATAGGAAGAGCCTTTTGTTTTTAAGGATATATCACAATTTATTTATCCAATCCTACTTCATGGAGCATTTTATTTGTTTTCCATTTCCTTATTATGTAGATTTGCAAGAAATGTTTTAATAATTTTTTGCATCTCAGTCTTCAGCTATTTGTAAATAATTAGTAACTGGAATTAACGCTGTTGGCTTTGTTTGTATAATTTGGGATTTTAGAACAAATTTTATTGTTTACTTTCATTTTTTGCTATACATCTTTACTTTCAAACAGAATTGCTTTCATAAAATGTGTAACCATATTTTCAACAATTATTTAAACAATGCATTACCTGTCCTTTCAGACCACAGATTTTCATTCTTGAGTTTTGTGGTGATTTTTTTAAGTTTATTATTTTATTGAATGAAGTGGATGATATTCATCCTAAGCCCTCTTGGCATTACAAGGTAGTTGGGGAGAAGTCAGTTTGGCTGGTTTTGCCTCTAACCTCTCCATTATCTTCTCATGTTTAACAAAGCAGAAAGGAAAACTAGGAACAAGCAACAGTTTTCTTTAATGAAAAGAAAAAAAATATTTGCTCTTTGGGCTTACACAGTATATAATTTTAAGCTTATAAATAATTTTAATAGAATTTACTTGAGAATTTATCTTTTCTGAATTTTGTTATATGTGAAGGACTCTTTTAGATATATAGAATTTTCTCTTTAGCAGAAAAAATTAGCTTGCTACCAAACATACTTTTAATTTTTATTCTATTTGTTTATGCATTGTCCTCCATAATACGTACGAAAACTTTATTAGGGGCTGGGAACGGTGGCTCACACCTGTAATCCCAGCACTTTGGGAGGCCGAGGTGGGTGAATCACAAAGTCAGGAGTTTGAGACTAGCCAGGCCAACATGGTGAAACCCCATCTCTACCAAAAATACGAAAAATTAGCTTGGTGTAGTGTCAGGTGCCTGTAATCCCAGCTACTGAGGAGACTGAAGCGGGAGAATTGTTTGAATCCGGGAGGTGGAGGTAGCAGTGAGCTGAGATTGTGCCCCTGCACTCCAGCCCTAGTGACAGAGTGAGATTCCATCTCAAAAAAAAAAAAAAACAAAAACAAAACAAAAAACAACAACAACAACAAAAACTCTTACATTTTTGTCTTTGTCTTCATAACTATCATCTTTAACTTTTTTCATCTATTTGATATTTTCTCTAAATTCCTTGCTGATATTTATTCCCATACAAATTATCTGGCTTTCCATAGCTCATTTCTACCTTTATTAATACAAAAAGAGTTTTGCATTATGTCATTATAATTTGTGGTTCCTTGTAATATTTCTAACTTTACTTTTAAAAAAATCTCTTCTTATGTCATTATAATTTGTGATCCCTTATAATATTTCTAATTCCAGTTACCTTTCTTAAAATCTCATCTCAATAAAAAATTTATTATACTATCTTTTAATGCGTTCTTCATAGAATTAATTTTTTTCTCAATAACGATTATTTTCTGTTGCCCATGATATGAATGATGAAACGTCTATTTATCCTGATTATTCCCTCAAACACCATACCCCCAACTATGATATTAAAGTTTTCTCAAATTCAGACACTCCCTGTGCATGCATTTAGGATCCCCTTTTTACACCTTAAGCAGTTTTGGTGACTAAAGTAAACTGACATCGGCAGTCCAGGAATTTAGCATTTTGAGATAAGTAGGGCCTAAAACCAGCAGTTTTCTCACTTTTCTTTCTAACAGTAGCTTAATTGTTTTTCTGAAATCTATTTGTTCTTTGTATGTCATCCAATAGCATATTTGTGCTCTAGAAGAAAAAGGCAGTTAAGAGGTACAATATGAAAAAAAAAAAAACAACCCATCAAAAAGTGGGTGAAGGATATGAATAGAAGCTTCTCGAAAGAAGACATTTATGTGGCACACAAACATATGAAAAAAAGCTCATCATCACTGATCATTAGAGAAATGGAAATCAAAGCCACAGTGAGATACCATGTCAAACCAGTTAGACTGGTGATCATTAAAAAGTCTGGAAACAACAGATGCTGGCAAGGAGGCAGAGAAATAGGAATGCTTTTACACTGTTGGTGGGTGTGTAAATTGGTTCAACCATTGTGGAAAACAGTGTGACAATCTCTCAAAAATCTAGAGCCAGAAATACTATTTGACCAAACAATCCCTTTACTGGGTATCTACCCAAAGGATTATAAATCATTCTATTATAAGACACATGCACATGTATATTTATTGCAGCACTATTTACAAATAGCAAAGACTTGGAACCAACCCAAATGCCCATCAATGATAGGCTGGATAAAGAAAATGTGGCACATATACACCATGGAATACTATGCAGCCCTAAAAAAAGATGAGTTCATGTCCTTTGTAGGGACATGGATGAAGCTAGAAACCATCATTCTTGGCAAACTAACACAAGAATAGAAAACCAAACACCACATATTCTCACTCATAAGTGGGAGCTGAACAATGAGAACTGAGGGACAAAGGGAAGGGAACATCACACACCAGGGCCTGTCAGGGGGTCGAGGGGACGGAGAGCATTAGGAGAAATACCTAACACATGAGGAGCATAAAACCTAGATGATGGGTTGATAGGTGCACCAAACCACCATGGCACATGTGTACCTATGTAACAAACCTGCACATTCAGCACATGTATCCCAGAACCTAAAATAAAATTTAAAAATTCCCCTCCAAAAAAAAAAAAGAGGTACAATATAACAAGAATATTCAACAATATTCAGTTAATACATTTTAGATACTAGATACTGAGTCAGAGACTAGGAATGAAAGCCCTGAACACACCAGACACTGCACTACACCTTCATGGAGGTCACAGTTTAGTGGAATAAAGTAGATTTCAAATAAAGTAGATTTTAAACAAATGCAATGTATATAGGACACACACACATATATATATATATATATACACATATATGACATATATATATTTAGTTACAACTCTGATAAATGATATAAAGGAAAAGCATATAATAATTTCTATTTACACAGGAAAAAGAATTGGCCTGGTGTGGGAGATCAGAAAGCTTTGCTGAACGATTGCCTTTTAATGAATGTGCAGGAGTAACTAAGTGAAGGCAATTGAAAGTAGGATTTCAGAAAGAGGAAAATGTACATATGAAGGAACTGAAGTAGGCTTTTTGCAGGGTTAGTGAGGTCAGATTGCCCGGAGCATAATGAAAAGAACAGAGACGGGCAAGAAATAAGGCTTGAAAGGTATTCAGGGAACAGATCATGCAGGGACTAGATAGAAGGTTCATGAAAGGACTGCCTAGCCATGCCAAAAGTTAGGACCTCATCTGTGGGTGGGATTTGGGGATATATTTAGGCTTTGCAAATCAAGGAATTTATTCAAAAATACAATACATATATACCTCTCCATTCTAAAACTGTGACACTGTTAATCATACTGTCCTTTGAAGATTTTTTCACATGCATTAACTGATAATTCTTTATAATTTTCCAAAAAATGTCTGTAAGGCATAACCATTGTAATTTTACAGGTAAAAAAACTGCAGCAAAGTAAGTTGAAGTGACTATCCTAAATTTTCATAAAAGTTAGCTGACATATGATTCCTAAATTAATTTTCTTTTAGAGTGCGCTGAGGGCTATTATGCAAAAAGATTGTAAGATCCTTAAAGTGCTTATAGATTCTCCCTTGTTTTTTATTGTGTTTGAGACCCTATTTTCCTATTCCTCATAAGTATTCCCTTTATCAGTTCAGGAAAGTGGCTTAACCATCTTGTTTCTGTTTTTCTTATAATGTGGAGATAATAGCCTTCAAGAGTTACATTAAAACCAACTAGATGATATTTATTAAAAGCTCTGATGTTGAAAACATTACATAAGAACTAAGCATTAGGCTTATCTCATATGAGATTATGAGATCATCAATTATTTCAACATGCTTAGAAATTCAAAGCACAATGCAAATACTAATGGAGCGTACCATGCATAAATACAAATTTATTAGTAGAGAATATAGAGGATGTAAAACCTATGAGTATGGTAGCAAATATCCAAAGGTGTTATATATTTCATGTACCTCATGAAAATGAATATGAAAAAGGCATGGACTGTTGCCTTATCATGCTTTGAGTACTCAGCACTATATAAATGGATGATAGCAATTAAATCTTCAAATTATTTTTCAAATGACAGAACCTCTCCTTGACCAAACCGCAGATGGGCTTCTCTGAGTTCTCTTTTCAACTAGGCCTCGTTCTTGGGCCTTGTCCCCAAGCTCATCCCAATTGTAACAAGAATCCTGTTCACTGTACTATTTACAACGATATGGAATGAACCCAAATGCTCATCAATGGTAGAATGGATAAAGAAAATGGGGCACAGACACCATGGAATACTACACAGCCATTAAAAAGAATAAAATTATGTCCTGTGCAGCAAGGATAGAGCTGGAGACCAGTAAACTGTGAGGACTAACAGAGGAACAGAAAAACAAATACCACACATTCTCACTTTTAAATGGGAGCTAAACATTGAGTACATATGGACACAAAGGAGGGAACAAAAGGTGCAGGATCTACTTGAGGGTAGAGGGTGGGAATGGAGTGTGTATCAATAACCTTTTTGTCAGGTACTATACTTATTACCTGGCTAACGAAACAGTCTGTACACCATACCACTGCAACATGCAATTTACCTATGTAACAAACCTACACGTGTATCCCTGAACCCAATAAAATTAAGAAAACAAACACTTAAGAAAAACCCCCCAAAACAAAGGTAGATTGTTAGAATCGATAAAAAAGCAAGACCCATCTAAATGCTGCCTGCAAGGAATGTACTTTAAATAAAAAGACATACATTGCTTAAAGGATAGAACAAGTTATACCACACTAACACTTGACAAAAGAAGGCTGAAGTGGAGTGACATTTAATACTAAAGTATATTTCATAGTAAAAATATGACCAGCAATAAGCAAGGTCATTTCATAATGATAAAAATTTTAATTAAGAAGATATGACAGTTCTATATACTTATGTACATAAAAGCATAAAAGTTTCCAGATACATGGTACAAAAAAATGGAGAAAACTGCAAAAGAAATAGAAAAATTCACCCTTTACTCAAGTAATGGAACAAGAAGATAGAAAATGAGCAAGAAGAGAGGAGACTTGAATACATTCTCCTGAAGTACCCATGGAACACTTACCAAACAGACCTTATTCTAGATTATATATCTTAATAAAAGCATTGTCAAATGATTTAAATCATAAAAAACATATTCCCTGACTAAAAAGCAGTCAAATTAGAAATCAATAACAAAAGTATGTCTGGATAAACAACCATTTGTAAACTGAGTAACATATATCCAAATAACCCTGAGTCAGGTAATTAAAAGAGAAATTAGAAAGTATTTTGAGCTAAGTAAAAATGAAAACACAACATATCATAAATTGTGGAATGCAGCTACAACAATATTTTTTTTTTATTTTTTATTGTGCTTTAACTTAATTTTATTTTAAAAAAGTTATTTATTATACTTTAAGTTCTGGGGTACATGCTCAGATCGTGCAGGTTTGTTACATAGGTATACACATGCCATGGTGGTGGTTTGCTGTATCCATCACCCCATAATCTACATTAAGTATCTCTCCTAATACTATCCCTCCCCAATCCCCCACCCCCTGCTATTCCTCCCCAAGCCCCCCACCCCCAAGCCATGGTGTGTGATGTTCCCCTCCCAGTGTCCATGTGTTCTTATTGTTCAACACCCACTTACAAGTGAGAACATGTGGTGTTTGGTTCTCTGTTCTTGTGTCAGTTTGCTGAGAATGATGGTTCCCAGTTTCATCCACGTCCCTGCAAAAGACTTGAACTCATCCTTTTTTATGGCTGCATAACAGTATTTAAAAAAATTTTTCAACACTGACTTCTATAATGAAGTCCAATCAATGACTTTGACTTCTACCCTAAGAAATTAGAAAAAAAAAGAAGAGGAAATTAAACCTAAAGAAAGCAGAGGAAAGGAAATGATAAATACCTGTTACGGTCTGAGTGTTTGTGTCCCCCCAAAATTTATATGATAAAGCCAGATCATGGAGGTGATATTATTAGGAGATGAGGCTTTGGGGACATGATTAGGTCAGGGGGGCCAAGACCTCATAAATCTATCAATATTCTTAAACAGGTGACCCGAGAGATCCCCTTATACCTCTTCTGCTAAGTAAGGTCCTGGGGAAAAATAATGCATCTAAGAACCATGAAGTGATCTCTCACCAGACATCAAATCTGACAGCACCTTGATTTTGGACTTTGCAGTTTCCAAAACTGTGATAAATCAATTTCTTTTGTTTATAAGTTACTCAGTCTATGGCATTTTGTTATAGCAAGATGAAAAGACTAAGATGTCAAAGCTGAAACCAATAAAACAGAAAAACTGTAGGAAATCTTAATACCACCAAACAATTTGAGGAGTTCAATAAAAATAATAAACCTTTATCTAGCCAGACCGCTCAGGAAAACAAGAAGATACAAATTAATAATTTTGAAAATGAGTAATGCGACGATATTATAGATTCAAAGATGCTTATAATAACAAGGCAATATTATAAAATTTATGTGAATATGACAATTTAGAGAAAATTGAAAAATCCCTTGAAAAATAAAAATTACTAAATCTTAAGAAAGGATATTCTCTTTTGCTTAATATCTATAAAAGAAAATTTAGTCATAGTTGAAAACCTTCCTACAAAGAAAATTTCAGACCCAGATAGCTATACTGGTAAGTTCTACCAAATATTTTAGGAAGAAATAATATAATTCTATACAAACTCTCCCTCAGAAATAAAATGGAGTACATACTAACCCATTCAATAATACTAGCATTACCCTTAACTAAAACCAGAAAATGATATTACAAATAAGAAAACTCCCTCATGAGCAAGGATACAAAAATTCAACCAATTTTGGAAGCAAGCAAAATATCCTTCAATATGTGAATGAGTAAAATGTGGTACAGCCATGTAATAGCATATTGCTCAGTGGTAAAAATAAACTATCAAGCTATGAAAAGACATGGAGGAACTTAACTGCTTATTATGAAGTAAAAAGTCAATCTGAAAAGGCTTCTTACTGCATGATTACAACTATGGGACATTCTGGAAAAAGGCAACATTATGAATACGGTAAAAACATCAGTGGTTGCCAGTGGGTTGACAAGAGAAGAAAAGGATACATAGGCGGAGCAGAGGGTTTTTAGGGAAGCGAGAATACTTTATATGTTACATTAATGATAAACACATGTTATTATACCTTTGTCTAAAGCCATACAATGTGCAACACCAAGTGTGAGCCCTAATGTGAACTATGGACTTGGAGCACTTATGTGTCAATGTAGGATCATCCATCGTAGCAACTGTACCACTGTGGAGAGAGGCATTCATAATGAAGGACAACATACATGTGTAGAGGTAGGGTCTATACAGAAAATCTCTTTATCTTTCTCTCAATTTTCCTGTGAACATTCAACTGCTCTAAAAAAGTAGTCTGTATAAAAAATTCCCCCCAAAAAAGAATTCAGCTAACTGATATACAGCCTCTATGAAGAACAGTATGGAGCTTTCTCAATAAACTAAAAATACAACTACCATACAATACAGCAATTCTGCTTGGTATATACTCAAAAGAAAATCAATATATCAAAGTGATATCTATACTCCAGTGTTTATCACAGCACAATTCACAATGATGAAGATATGGAATCAACCTAAGGATCAACTTAAGGGAATCAACCCATCAATGGATAGTTTTTTTTTAATGTGGTATATACTGTGTGTGTGTGTGTGTGTGTGTGTGTGTATATACCGCATTTAAAAAACCTATTTATCCATTGATGAACAATTAGGTTGATTCTATATCTTCATTATATATTATATATATATATATATAATATATATATATAATATATATATTATATATATATATATTATATATATATATAAAATTCCATCTATATATAATGGAGTACTATTCAGACATAAAAATGAGATCCTTCATTTGCAACATGCATGGGACTGAAGGACAAGGTTAAGTGAAATAAGCCAGACACAGAAAGACAAATATCATATTTTCTCACTAATACGTGGGAACTAAAAAAAAAAGTGAAAAAGGGAGAACTCAGGGTATAGAAAGTAGAATGATGGTTACTGGGCAAAGTAATGGGAAGGAATTTTGTTAATGGGAACAAAAATACAGTCAGAAGGAACAGAAGGAATAATATTCAATGTTTGGTAGCACAATAAGATGACTATAGTAAATCAATTTATTCCATATTTCTAAATAACTAAAAGGGTAGAATTGGAATGTTTCTAGCACAAATAAATGATAAATTTTTGAAGTAATGGATTCCTGGCTTGCCTGATTTGATTATTACACATCATATGCTTGTATCAAAATATTACATGTATCTCTTAAATATGTACAACTATTATGTATCCATAAAAATAAAAAATTAAAACAAAAGAATCTTGCTAAGTCAGTTTAGCAAGATTCCTCCACCCTTGACATCTGATCATCTGGCTTGCCTTCAGCAAGGGTCTCATTAGGTCAGTTTAGCAAGAAACTCTGAGTAATTTTCCATCCACTGGTGCCTTCCCTTTGCTTATGATTTATAAATCCCTAGCAGTTGTTCCTGTATTTGGAGTTGAGCCTGATCTTTTTACCTAGTTGCAAAAATCATGACATCTATTGCTAATAATTCTGAATAAAGTCTTCTTCATTTTTAACTAGCGTCAGAGTAATATTTCTTTATTATGAGCGATTGCCTTTATGCAATCTTTTTACCATTTTTACTACTACTTTCCCACTCTCTCTTGAAAGGAAGAATCTAATAATCTAAATCATGAAATTTGAAATTATTAAATTTTTGCCTTTGCTTTAAATAACATAGTTCTTATCTGCTATGAAAAAATTTAATATGAGGTAAATATCTTGTAGAGATAATTTTGAAATATGTCATTATGACTTGTGTGTGCATACTTTATCTAAATTCAACAATTTGCAGAAGAAAAAGCATGTACTATTGAGGCAAGCCAATTGCATACATTTAAGAGTGTGGAAAGCAAACTGAGCATTATTTATTTATTTTTAAAACATATTCTGACTAGTTTTACATGTCTGTTATATGTAGGCAGGGCTTACGTAAATATTGTTGATAATAAGTAACATTATTACTGAGCTTGATAAAGATACATTCATTTCAACCTTTTACCCCCTTAACTATTTATTTGCATGTTGGGAACTATATGGAAAGAATTTCACAGTATGTATTTTTCTCTTATTATTTAAAAAGATACCTCAGAAGCTGTTTAGTCATGGAATAATTTCAAGGTGTATCTCATCAGAACTGTGTTTGGATATGTCAGAGGAGGACTCTTTGATCCAATGGTTTCAATGCTTAGCATTAGAAATATTGTTTTAACATTTGACTTGTGCATGTGTGCCCACCTGAGTGTGTGTGTGTGAGTGTGAGTGTACATACTACTAATGAAAAATATTATTATGGTTTAAAAATTTTTCAACCTTTTATTTTGTATTTAAATCTATGGTTAGGAAATAAGATTGTTTACAATAAAATACTGTCCTATTTTTTCTGATATTCTATAGAGCTCTTTCTTCACCTGTTTTAAAAATCTATATGTTATTTGTAAGGTAAAGTACAACTTTAAGGCATATTTCTATGAAGACAACAGATAAGCTTATCCGAACATCATTTTATTAGCCCAATTTTCATCTTTCATTTTATCACCAAATGTATTTTATTACCAAATGGCAAGAATGACATTTTAACTCTCAGCTGATAAATTATTTAAAACATTTTCAACAATTATTATCTTTCAGAAAGTTTGAAGTCAATCAGTGGTAAAAATGAAAGAAAGCATTTGCAAGTTAACCTAAGTATCCTCTATACAGACAAACATGTGATTTAATAGATATATGTAAATTTGTATTAGAATATCAATTTTTTCACTGGATTTTTATTCACATGTTCTTATATCTATTTTTTTCTATTTAATTTATTTTACGTTTACTATATCTTCTCCCTCATCTATTCCTTGAGCAATTTATACTACCCCCACACCACCACTTCTTCCTCATTTTCCAATGATCACACGTCTTGTAAAATAAAATCTTTGGTAAATAATTTGAGACATTCCATAGATGTGTCCCTCCAATTGACCTTTTCTTTTCTAAATTTGAGGACTCTACCTCAGCCAAATAAAATTACGGGCAACAAATTGATTGAACTTCAGAAATAAAAGCTATTCATCTGCCTTCATTTATCATTCAAGTCAATATTGGTCTCAAATATTTTTCAGACTGGTCTAAGGTCTTTAACTTGAGTGAACTCCTCAACCTTTATAATTCCTCACCTCCTTGATCACTTTGCACTTCCACGTATTTCAAGTGTTATTACCCAAAATGTGAAGCATTTAAAAAGAAGTAAATTAACAGGATGCATTCACTAATTTTAAATTTAATTATGTACAGTGTAAGAATAATAGATTTAAGTGAAATATTAGTATTTGAGTATAGACTGTCTTTTCAAGAATATCTGGTGTCATGTACTATGATTTATTTTACTACAAGGTGTCTTTGCACTTAAACAGAATGGCCACTAGAGTGCTGCAAGTATCCATTCAAGTCAGTCACTGTTCTGGGCAGACATTCTATTAATGATAAAAATAGTAAGGCTGATATATCTTTAGAGCTTATGGGCTACAATCAGTAAAGAAACACCAAGATTCATTTAAACTATGCATAGTTTTATTTGTTGTACGTTTGTGCTGATAACCCTTCATTAGGTTAGATGCAGCAAGTATATAGATCTAATTGAAGTAAAATCAATCTCTCAGTTAATAAAAATTAGTTTTCTTTTTACCATTTTGTTATCAGCACTTTTACAACTTACCTCATTTTAAATATATATATATTTATATTTATATTTATATTTATATTTAGATAGACAAGTATCTATATAGGTATTGTTTACATAACATTTCTTAATTTTTATTTACAAAAAATATAGGTCATACTGGAGATGAACTTTGATTAAATGTCTAAGATATATTGTTTGACTTATATATCTGTTCACTATATCAGTGAAAATATTTTTGAAAAAAGTGCTCCTTTTTAATGTTTTACTGGTTTAAATTTTAAAGTTCAACCTAACATCTGTAATACGTATTTTTTGTACTTAGAGATGAATATTTTGTTTCTCTTCATAGCTGCAGTGTATACTATGTATTTTAGCAAACAAAATATGAAATTCATCATTTAAGAATAGATAGATGAGTACAATGCATTTACTAGCAAGCATCAAAAAACACATTTGCCCTAGCATGTATGTTATTTTATTGTCTGTATTGTTTACTGTTATTTACCTTGAGTAAAAGTTTATGTGAAATATCTTATTTCTTCTGTTAGGATTAGAAGTATAAGGTAGTGATGTTTTCATTTTAAATATAAATTGAGGAACAATTTGTTCCATATATTATCGATAGATACTACACTGGAATTCAGATCTCTTTAGAAGAGCTATTTTAATGATTTTTAAAAATATAATACAGTCTTGAATTCTCCAGAATCTCCATGTCTGATCAGTTCATAGCTCAGGAAACTGTGCTATATTTTATTGCAAACAGGCCACTACACACTAACAAAGTAGAAACAGATAACTTCGAGTTAATTAACATAAGCATTTCTCAAATAAGACCAAGAACTATTATTTTCACCAAAGTCAAATGTAAATAAGAGATCAGAGTCATTAAGTTCCTACCTCTGTTGATTTGTCTCAAGGATTAATGGATACACTAATGTTTATATGACTGCACGCACATGATTGCTCCTTGTTGACAGAGAGAACCAGTTGGTGAGACAGGTATATCCATTTCTTCAGTAAAACTCCACGGCTTTCTAATGTATGCAAGTATTCAGTTCGTTTTGTATGACATTGGAGGTAATACTGTAACTTCAGGCTTACTTCCCACAAAAATCCTTTGTAAATGCTGTTACCTAAATCATTTTCTGCCCTACCTCTGTATGCATCACACCGTCTTTTTCTGAAATACTTATTTCCCAAGACAGACCAAATTTCAGTTCATTTGTAATGCCTTCTATAAATCTCAAATTGGAAATAATTGCTTTCTTATTTGGAATCCCACAGGATTTTGTTTACAGATCTAATTTTAATATTATTAACATATGTATTTCTCTCTGTTTTACAATTAGTCTATTTCTACAAATGTATTTCTCTCTGAAAATTGACTAATTGAATCACTTATTAATTCATTTGATTAATACCTGCAACTATTTATTAATGATTACCTACTATAAGTGTTCAATGAGCACCTACTGTGAGCTCAGAATTGTCATAGGCCCTGAGAATAAAATCATGAACAAGACAAAAATTCCTGCCGTTATGGAGTTTTCCGGAATGTAGCTAAGTCAGGTTATAAGTAAACAAACAAGTATACAAACATGATTATATACTGTAATTGTAGGAAATAAATACTATAGAAAAAGCAGGCTAAGAAAATCAAGAGTGATTGCAATTTTCCTCTCTGTGGAGAAAGAAGAGGTGAGATCTGACTACTTAGAGGAGGCAAGGCATTCTTTGTCTAAGGCAAGAGTGATTGAAAGAGAGGAAGTAGCAAGTGCAAAACACAGAGATAAACTTGGGAAGGTGAAGAATTTAGAGATTAGCAAGGGGAAAGTGAAGGAAGGAAAGGGGAGAGAGTGGAAAAATTATGTCTTATCACCATGCTTTATTTTCCCTTGGTTCCTATATTGCATACCACATTTAGTACATAAGAGTGTACACAGAGTATGTACTCAATAGTAATACAATGTTGTGATTTTGAAGTAAGCAAAATCTGGTTTCGAAATGAATTTTATTCCTTTATTTGTTTAGTGTCCTTGACCTATTTGTTTAATGATAAGCTCGTAGACTTAATAGAACTGGTGACAATCCTGAGGGAATGTACGGTCTTTCTGCATTGAAAATCAGTTGTCACAGAGCTTTGTTTTGCTCCAAAGAACAAAGTTCTTGAACTAGGCTCATCTACCTGAACTTCAGCATTCTCCATTTAAATTGTTCTGCACTAAGTTCTGAGGTTGACTTTTTCCACTTTCTTTCCAGATAAGACAACAGAAAAAAATATATATAAACCCTCATTCAAATGATGTGAACAACTAGCTGATGAAGTTCAGATTTTACCAATCAGTTTATGTCTATTATAAAAAGCATTTTGAAGCTGGGCACGGTGGCTCATGCCTGTAATCCTAGCACTTCGGGAGGCTGAGGTGGGTGGATTACCAGAGGTCAGGAGTTCAAAACCAGCCTGGCCATCATGGTGAAACCCCATCTTTGAAAAAAAAAGAAAAAAAAAAAGCATTCTGAGATAAGAAATAGTTGTAGTGATTCTTTTCTATTTTGAGTGTGTAGGTTAAAATCAGAGTCCGTAGTAAAAATGCTTTTTTTCAAAATCTGAAAGACTATACAAATGCTACCAGTCCTGCCAGAATTATCTATTGTTCTCTTTGAGATAGAATAATCTTTGGATTGTATTTATGTCCTGCGCTTACATGACTTCCTGCCAGTCTTATCACATATATGGGTAGAAAATATTGATTATTTTAAGTGTGAACTGAAGCAGTGTCTTCATTTACTTCTTTGATGAGAGCTCCAGAGCTAGCAGCATACTTAATATGGTTGAGAGGTTTGGGGTGGCTTTACTAGAAAATAATTAAATAAATAAGTAGAATAATTTTGCTTTCTAATATATTTACTTTCAGCATATGCCCTGAAAAAGTAATATTGACTAATTAATTAAAAGTTTAGAAATGAATTTTTTATCCATCTTATTTCTACTAACATCCTCCTTTGTTCTTCTACTCTCCTTTGTGCTTTTATACCCTGGAAAACATAACCTGTTCTTTTACATCTCTGTGAATTGGCATATTTTGCTGTTTTTGGTATCCTAGTCTCCCTTTACCAGTTCTCATCTTTCAAAAACTCCTGTTTTGCACTCACCTGCAGCCACCCCCAGTGTTTTGCGTCCCACCACAACACTGCTGATCAAGTGATCACATCCTTGTGTACCCTGGTCAAGCGGACATTGCTGGTTTGAATGTGCACAGATGCCAGAGCCCTGCTCCCCACCCTGCACTTTCACTGCCATGGGAGCAAATGTGTACATAGAGTACGACAGCCTTGCAGACTACCAGCCCAATCACCATGCCATGCCAACACTGCTGCCAGTGCCAACAAGAACACAAATGCCAGCAGCCCTGCCCCTGTCCCCATGCTGCCACCACTCCCACTGCAAACATGCATAGGGAGGCTGGAAGCCCCACGTCAGCTCCCCATCCCGGTCCACCATTGTGTACCCTGCCATGCTGTTGCTTCTGCTGGAGTGTGCAAATAAGCAGAAATCTCACTGCCATTGCCCAAACAAAGCACATTGATTAATATCACATGTCGGAATGTTGTGGCCAGTGGTCTAGGAACCCCATATCCCTTCCAGCACAACAGGTTTCTAACTGTAAGGGACCAGAGGACAAAACTGGTGGCCCAATATCGCCACAAAAAGTTAGAGCATGCAGCCCAGGAGCGTTAACTGAGCTTTGGACCCCTAAAATCTTCCATAAACAAAGTCAGCTGACTGAACCCACTTTATACTACAATCAAATATCCAATGGCAACAAAGAAGATAACATAATAATAATAAAACCTATCCAAAGAACAGCAACTTCAAAGATTAAAGAAATATCAGCCCACACAGATGATAAAGAACCAGAACAAGAAAACTCTGGCAACTCTGGTTAAACCAAAGTATCTTCTTACCTCCAAATGCCCATACTACTCTCCCAGTAATGTTTCTTAGCCTGGCTGAAATGTCTAAAATGACAGACATGAAATTAGGAATATGGATAGGAACAAAAATCATCAAGATTCTGGAGAAAGAATATAATAAAATGACACAGGAAATAAAAGATGAAATGGTCATTATAAGAAAGAACCAAACTCATACAGCTACAAAACTCACTTCAAGAATTTCAGAATGCAATCACAAGTATTAAAAGCAGACTTAAGCTGAGAAAAAAATCTGGAGCTCAAAAATTGGTTTTCTGAAATAACTCAGACAAAGATTAAGAAAAAAAGAAGAATGAACAAAGCTCTGAGAAATATGGAATTATGTAAAGAGATCAAATATATGACTCATTGGCATCCCTGAAGAGAAGGAGAGAAAGCTAGCAACTTGAAAAACATATTTGAGAATATCATCCATTAAAATATCCCTATCCTCATTAAAGAGGCTGACATTCAAATTCAGGAAATGCAGAGAACCCACAGAAGATATTACATCAGAAGACTATACCTAAGAGACTTAGTCATCAGATTCTCCAAAGTCAAAATGAAAGATAAAAAATGTTAAAGGCAACTGTAAAGAAGAGGCATGACACATACAAATTGACCTCCCATTAGGCTAAAAGAAGACCACTCAGAAGAAATACTATAAGTCAGAAGACATTAGCGGCCTTCGTTCAGCGTTCTTAAAGAAAACAAATGTCAACATTTCATATCCAGCCAAACTAACCTTCATAACCTATGGATAAATAAGATCCATTTCAGGCAAGTAAATGCTAAGGGAATTCATTACCACTAGACTTGCCTTTCAACAGGTCCTGAAGAGAATGCTGTATATGAAAATAGAATAAAATTACCAGCCACTACAAAAACACTAATGTACATAGAACATTCATACTCTTAAGTAATCATACAAACATGTCTACACAATAAAAAGCAAAAAACATGACAGGATTACTAAATCCACACATATTAATATTAGCCTTTAATGTAAACAAGCTAAATTCTCCAATTAAAGGACACAGAGTAGTAAGTTGGATAAAGAATTAAGACCCAACTGTGTACTGTCTTCCAGATATGCATCTCAAATGCAATAATGCCCATAGGATATAAGTAAAAGGATGGAAAAAAATCTACCAGTAAAATGGAAAACAGAAGAAAGAAGGGGATAATAATCCTCTTTCAGACAAAACAAACTTTAAACAAGAAGGATTTAAAAAGATAATGAAAGGCATTGCATAATGCTAAACAGTTCAGTTCAACAAGAAGACCTAATTATCCTAAATATATGCTCCCAACACAGGAGCACCCAGATTCATAAAGCAAGTCCTTAGAGACCTACAAAGAAACTTATATTACCATACAAAAATAAAGAGAGGCTGCAGTACCCCAATGACAGTATCATAGAGATCATCAAGGCAGAAAACTAACAAAGATATTCAGGACCTGAACTCAGCACTGTATCAAATAGACCTGATAGATATATACAGAAGAGACTACTCAAAAATTGACAGCTTATATGGTCCTTTCATCAGCACATGGCACGTACTCTAAATTGGCCACAAAATTGGTCATTAAAACAACAACAACAGGACTTCTGCCAGGATGGCTACAAGAAAACACCTCCGGAGCACAGTTCCCAGTGAGAGCTATGTGGAAGGCAAGTGATCTCCACATTTGCAACTGAGCTACCAGGTTCATCTCAATGGGACTGGTTGGACAGTGGGTGTAGCCCAAGGAGGACAAACTGAAGGTGGGGTGCTGCCTCACCCTGGAAGTGCAATGGGCTGGAGGAACCCCCCCACTCAACAGAGGCCATTGGGGACTTTTCCAGCCAATCCAACACTCCAGCTCAGATACTGAGCTTCTCCCATGGTCTTCACAGTCAATAGACCAGGAGATTCCCGCTGGACCAACAAGTGCCATGGGTTTTCAACACAAAACTGGGCAGCTGTTTCAGCCGGCACCACGGGTTTCCAGCACGAATTTGGGTGGCTGTTTTAATTGGTGCCTGGAACATCTGTGAAACACAGCCACCCACTCCCCTGACAAAAGGGGGCAGAAGGCAGGGAGCCAAGTGATCTGGCTCAGCAAATCCCACCCCCACAAAGACCAGCAATCTGAAACCCACTGGTTTGACAGTTTCACAGCCAGTGTGGCAGTTTGAGCATGACCCAGAATGGTTGAGCTCCCTGGGGGTAAAGACATCCAGCATTACCGAGGCAGTCGGCCATTACCGAGTCAGTCCACCATTACCGAGGCAGTTATAACCTTACCTGCATTAACAAAACTGCAAAGAAGTTTACACAGCCATTGGGAGGATCCCATGGCAGCTCAGGAAAGCTTCTGCAGACAGACTGTGACTAGACTCCCTCCTTGCTGGGCAAGGCACCTCTGAAAAAAAGGCAGGAGCATGTCAGGGACTTATAAATAAAGCCCCACCTTCCTGGGACAGAGCACCTGGGAAAAGGGGCGGTTGTGAGTTTGCCTGCAACAGACTTAAATGTCCCTGCCCAGCTGCTCTGAAGGGAGCAACAGAGCTCTCAACACAGCACTTGAGCCATGATAAGGGGCAGGCTGCCTCCTTAAGTGGCTCCCTGATCCCTGTATATCCAAACAGACACCTCATACAGGAGCACTCTGGCTGACATCTGGCAAGTACACTTCTGGGACGAAGCTAACAGAGGAAGGAACAGACAGCAATCCTTGCTGTTCTGCAACCTCCACACATGATTCCCAGGCAAGCAGGATCTGGAGTGGACCTCCAGCAGTCCATCAGCAGTGGGGCCTGACTATTACAAGGAAAACTAAGATGCAGAAAGAAATAGCTTCATTATCAACAAGAAGGACATTCACTCAGAGACCCCGTCCGAAAATCACCAACTTCAAAGACCTTAAGTAGACAAATTAATGAAGAAGGGAAGAAACCAGTGCAAAAAGGATGAAATCACCAAACACCAGAATGTCTCTCCTCCTCCAAGAGATCACAACTCCTCACAAGCAAGGGAACAAAACTGAATGGAGAATGAGTTTGACAAAGTGACAGAAGCATGTTTCAGAAGGTGGATAATAACAAAATTCTCTGAGCTAAAGGAACATGTTCTAACCCAATGCAAAGAAACTAAGAACCTTGAGAAAAGGTTAGATGAATTGCTAACTAGAATAACCAACTTATAGAAGAATATAAACAACTTGATGGAGCTGAAAAACACAGCACAAAACGTCACAGAGCATACACAAGTTTCAATAGCTGAATCAATCAAGCAGAAGAAAGGATATCAGAGATTGAAAATCAACTTGATGAAATAAAATGAGAAGGCAAGATTAGAGAAAAAGTGTGAAAAGAAATGAGCAAAGCCTCCAGAAATACAGGATTATGTGAAAAGACCTAATCTACATTTGATTGGTGTACCTGAATGTGATGGGGAGAATGCATTCAAGCTGGAAAACACTCTTCAGGATATTATCCAGAAGAACTTCCCCAACCTAGCAAGGCAGTCCAACATTCAAATCCAGTAAATACAGAGAACACCGCAGAGATATTCTTCAAGAAGAGCAACCCCAAGGCACATAATCATCAGATTCACCAGGGTTGAAACGAAGGAAAAAATGCTAATGACAACCAGAGAGAAAGGTTGGGTTAGCCAAAAAGGGAAGCCCATTAGACTCACAGCAGATCTCTTGGCAGAAACCCTACAAGCCAGGAGAGTGGGGGCCTGTATTCAACATCCTTAAGAAAAGAAATTTCAACCCAGAATTTCATATCCAGTTAAACTAAGCTTCATAAGTAAAGGAGAAATAAAATCCTTTATGACCAAGCAATTGCTGAGAGATTTTGTCACCACCCTGCCTGCCTTACAGGAGCTCCTGAAGGAGGCACTAAACATAGAAAGGAACAACCAGTACTAGCCACTGCAAAAATGTACCAAATGGTAAAAACCATTGACACAATGAAGAAACAGCATCAACTAATGGTCAAAACAACCAAGTAGTATCAAAATGGCAGTATCAAATTCAGACATAACAATATTAACCTTCAGTGTGAATGGGATAAATGCCCAAATCAAAAGACACAGACTGGCAAACTGGATAAAAAGTCAAGACCCATCGGTGTGCTGTGTTCAGGAGACCCATCTCACATGCAAAGACACACATAAACTCAAAGGGATGGAGGAAGCAAATGGAGAACAACAATAACAAAAAAAGCAGGGGTTGCAATCCTAGTCACTGATAAAACGGACTTTAAACCAACAGAAATCAAAAGAGAAAAGAAGGGCATTACATAATGATAAAGGGATAAATCCAGCAAGAAGAACTAACTATACTAAATATTTATGCACCAAATGCAGGGCCACCCAGATACATAAAACAAAACAAAAAAGACACTTAGACTCCCATACAATAATAGTGGGAGACTTAACACTCTACTGTCAATATTAGACAGATGAATGAGACAGGAAAATTAACAAGGATATCCAGGACTTCAACACAAATCTGGACCAAGCAGACCTAATAGACCATCTACAGAACCCTTCAACCCAAATGCACAGAATATACATTCTTCTCAGTACCACATCACACTTACTCTAAAACTGACCACATAATTGGAAGTAAATCACTCTTCGGCAAATACAAAAGAATGGAAATCATAACGACCAGTTTCTCAGACAACAGTGTAATCAAATTAGAACTCAGGATTAAGAAACTGAGTCAAAATCACACCACTCCATAGAAACTGAACAACCTGCTCCTGAATGACTATAATTTCAAGTATGACACACTGAACACACACATGGTCTCTCCCAATAAAAAGGCAAACACACACACTATGGACAGAATGTTTGTGCTCCCTGAAAACTTATATTGAAATCATTATTTCCAATGTAATGGTATTTAGAGATGAAGCCTTTGGGAAGTAATTAGAGCTTGAGATGGAGTTGTCATGCTGGCATTAGTCCTTATAAAAAGAGACATGAGAGAGTTTTCACACTCTTTCTCTTTAACATGTGATGATACACAAGAAGGTATCCCTGTACAAACCAGGAAGAAGGCCCCGTACAGAAACCAAATCAGCAGTGCCTTGGACTTCCCATCCTTCAGAACTGTAAGAAATAATTGTATGTTGTCTAAGCCACCAAGTCTATGGCCTTTTTTATAGCAGCCCAAATTAACTGAGACACTATGAAAATAAAAACCAATGAAAAAAAGAAAAAAAACAAAACTAAGTCTCTATAGGAAGAAAACTGAATGAGGGGGAAGAGGAGATACTGATAATAGCTTAACAGCCTGATAGACACTGCTTCTCATATTCTCTCAAAAATGTTTTGGGACTGTGAACCTAACAGACTTGCAGCTAACACAGATATGTAAATGACAGCATCTGAGATGAAAAGAATTGTTCATCCAAGCCCATTCCAAATTGCTAATGAACAGATTCATGAGTTAAATAAACAGCGTTACTTTAAACAAATAGGTTTCTGGAGCAGTTTGTTCCATAGCAAAGGCACAACTGTGACACAAACCCAGATCACACTCTTTCTGTCTGTCCTAATTTCCAAGCAGAACAAGAAAGGCAATATGAATACAGGAACATTTAGCTTACTTACACTGAAATCAGTTAAATTATGGAGCAATAAAATATGTCTGCCTTAACCAATAAGTCCTAAAGATTTCCTGTTCATTTCAGCTGTTTGTTTAGATCCAACTTGCACCTCTTCATCACTTCATTTATATTTACTGCACAATTTTTTTTCAAAATCCTCCTCAGTTCTGCCTACATTTCATTTTCTCCTTCATTTTCAACCTAATACTTTTCTCTATTACTGTATTAATCTCATGGGGGGCAGAGTCTAATCACTGAGACAGCTTTCAGAGGTAGTTGTATACTTTAGTGTTAATTTGAATATCATGTCAGAATTTTTTTTAACTTTCCTTACTTTACCCTTTAATTCTCTAAAACTGGAAGCATTTTTTTCATCTCTAATTTTTATAATCCTAGATTTTTCCTCCAACCATTCCCTGAATTTACTGAAAAAATTCACATTATTTTCAAAGAATTAGCATGAAAATATTAATTATATAAAAATATTAACAATTAGTATGAGTATTATTAAATGTACATTACCAAATAATTATATTCTTCTAAACGTTTTACCAGTTGCCCCAACACCATTTTTACATTTTTTAAAAATTGTCTTTTGTTAACTGATAAAATATTGATTTTATTATATAGCAAATTCAAAAATTGACTCAAATTTGTTTTTGTACTTCCCCTTTCAATTCCATTGACTTGCCTCATTCTTATAATAAGAAATCTCTTTAATTATGCTGCCTTTTAATCTCTTTCAACATCTTTTAGGGCCTATTTGTTTCACTTAATTATTATTCTTTTGTAGAATCTATTTACCCTCTTCATAAGGTATTTTTGTTTATATAAATTTATATTATTGGTCAAGTTTCATGATAATCTTAATGCTTCAATTAAAATAATTTTGAACTTAGAAAACTAAATCATATGATTATCTTCATGAATGTCAGAAAATGCATCTGACGAATTCAATTCTCCTTTATGTTAAACCATGCATAGAAGAGGGATTTATACATAGTCCTTTAATATAATAAAATTAACATAACTTAGTGTAGTTGCCAGCATGTTACTTAGGGAAATAACAGAGATGTTTCTGATAAAGTCAAGAAAATGGTAATGATACAGACTTTTGTACTAATATTTAACATTTAGTCAAAGATATTAGCCAGTGTGATTAAACAAGAAGAAACAAATATAGGTTACAGATTAAAAATTACAAATTAAAAGTATTTGAGACAGATAAATTTATATCAACCATCACAATTTAAAGTCCATTGTGTGCAGTCACCACTAAATCCTCTCCCTAACACATCCTCAATTGATTTCTCAAAGTTTCTGCATATATTGGTTACATAAAGACAGCAGGAAAGGAATAAGGTTAGATGAGGGTAGGCTAACAGAATGAGACAAGTCACAAATCAGAAGGGCTTAAAATACAGTGATAAGTAAATATCTACACAAATCTCTGGTTGGAATAGATCCTATGACTCAAGATTCCACCTTTTTCACAGATGGTGATGACTAATAATTTGAATTCTGAGGGTGACATAATAATGAAACTTGAGAATAGAGACCCTTAAAATGTTTACTTTACATAACCTACATACCATTAATCTTGTCTCATAGAGATCTGGTTAAACTGGGCCTAAATCTTAATTACATTATCCAAGGGAATATAAAGCTCTGCTCACACGTTTTATAGTTTTACATAAAGTTTTCAATTTAACTTTCTCATGTTCTCTCTCTGCTTCTGCATCTACATGGGATTCTCCTGATTTTACTATCATTCTGCTTAGGAAGTTAGCCCCTTTTCTGGGTTTCACAAAAATATCCTCTCACCAAATTTACACTTATTAAATTTTCTGAAGATTTTGAAATCATGAAAATTAAATCATCTTCTACCATATTACTGACTTCATACTCCACATCTTACACCTTACCCCACCCCTCATATCTTAGCCCTTTTTTTTTTTATTGTGAAATATGTTTTTCTGCATTCAGTCCCTGGGGTCTTACATGCTATCCAAGGGGACTTGCAAATACTTATTGATAACAAACCTGATATCCTCCCTAATAGAAGTCATGGTTAATATAGTTTTCTTTATCTTGCTTTTTTTTGAGTTTATAATGAAGATCATATAAATTTGGTTTTTTGTACATGGCTGTTGGGAGTATGACTTCAGAACCTGTGTTTGTCTAAATTCTTCTGATTATAAAAGGGTTAGGTATCTGATTACTCTAACCTGCTGTTTATAAAATAACAATTCTTGGTTCGTTTCACCAAAAGTTACATCAGAATTATTTAGGACAAAATTTGCTGATGCAAATTAACAAAAACACCAAAAGCAATGGCAACGAAAGCCAAAATAGGCAAATAGGACCCAACTAAATTTAAGAGCTTCTGCCCAGCAAAAGAAACAACAATTAGAGTAAACCGGCCACCAACAGAATGGGAAAAAGTTTTCGCAATGTACCCATGAGACAAAGGGCTAATATCCAGAATCTACAAAGAACTAAAGCAGATTTACAAGAAAAAAACAAACCCATTCAAAAGTGGGTGAAGGATATCAACAGACACTTTTCAAAAGAAAACAAATACGTGGCCAGCAAACATATGAATAAATGCTCATTATCATTGGTCATTAGAGAAATGCAAATCAAAACCACATTCAGATATCATCTTACGCCAGTTAGAATGGCTATCATTAAAAAATATGAAGACAACAGATGCTGGAGAGGATGTGGAGAAAAAGGAACACTTTTACACTGTTGGTGGGAGTGTAAATTAGTTCAACCATTGTGGAAGGCAGTGTGGCAATTCCTCGAGGAACTAGAAATAGAAATTCCATTTGACCCAGCAATCCCATTACTGGGTATATACCCAAAGGATTATAAATAGTTATATCATAAAGACACATGCACATGTATGTTCATTGTGGCACTGCTTACAATAGCAAAGACCTGGAACCAACCCAAATGCCCACTGATGATAGACTGGACAAAAAAAAATGTGGCACATATATATCATGGAATACTATGCAGCCATAAAAAATGATGAGTTCATGTCCTTTGTAGGGCCATGGATGAACCTAGAAACCATCATTCTCAGCAAACTGACACAAGAACAGAAAACCAAACACCACATTTTCACTCATAGGTGGGTGATGAACAATGAGAACACTTGGGCACAGGGAAGGGAACAACACTCACAGGGATAGGTGGGGAGGTGGAGGGGAGGGGAAGGGGGACAGCAGAGTGGGGTGCGGGGAGGATGGGGAGGGATAACACTGGGAGAAATACCTGATGTGGGCGACTGAGGAGGGGTGGAGACAGCAAACCACCATGACATGTATATACCTATGCAACAGTCCTGCAGGATACAGGATGTGCACATGTACCCCAGAGCCCAAATACAATGAAAGAAGGAAGGAAGGAAGGAAGGAAGGAAGAAGGAAGGAAGGAAGGAAGGGAGGGAGGGAGGGAGGGAGGAAAGGAAGAAAGAAAGAAAGAAAGAATGAATGAACGAAAGAAAAAGAAAGAAAGAAAGAAACGAAAGAAAGAAAGAAAGAGGAAGGAAGGAAGGAGGGAGGGAGGGAAGGAAGGAAGGAAGGAAGGAAGGAAGGAAGGAAGGAAGGAAGGAAGGAAGGAAGGAAGGAAGGAAGGAAGGAAGGAAGGAGGGAAGGAAGGAGGGAAAAAGCAGACACTTCGGTCCTGGCATGCATGACCAAATGTTTAAATTCATAGAACCAATGGAATTGAAGACAGCATTTAATTCATTTCTCATCATTCATATGAGGACAACAAAGAAGAAAAAAATTCCCTGTGGCCAGAGTTGCTGACAACACCAGAGCTAGAATGCAGATCTTTGAATTTGTTGTTCAAAATGCTTTCTACTGTGTAGTGTCTAATCCCAAAAGGCATATTTTTCTTTGTTTGTGAAAATGCCAGAGTTAAAAAAAGAAGAGCAGAATATCTTCTTACTGAGGTACAAAGAGATTAACTTTCCTTGAAGTATGAATTGAATCACTGTTGAGAAATATGACAAGCTCCCACTTCAATCCCAGATTATAGTCCCAATTCTTTTTAGAAGAGATGGACAATTAGTCTAGCAAGTTCTATGGATAGTGAAACTTGACAAAATGTAGAAGGAAAGATTTGAAAGGTGTAATTGAAACTGAAGGGTTTGTTTTAGAAATAAAGTACAAATATTCTGTGTATGTGTGTGAGAGAGCAGAATTATTTATTGATTCCAATTTACAATGTATTGGTGAGAATTTATGCCAGATAATAAATGAAAATTATGGTAAAAACAACAGACATTTTAACCATATTATAAATTAATACACATGAAAATATAATTAACAGTTGAAAATCAAGCTATTTTAAAACAGATACAGCAATTAGAAAGAAACCATCTATTGTTACATTTTTTAAAAGGTGAACACAGGTAATTCTCAGTCAATAAATGCAGACAATACCCTTAAGTCAGATATTCTTAAATTGCAATGCACATCAAAATTACCTGGGAAGGTTTTTAAAGAACATATCTGTTGCTCCCATATTAGACCTCTTGCCTCCAAATACCTATGGAGTGACATTCAAGAATTTCTGTTGTGAAAATGTTGCCCAGCTGGTCCTAATGCCCTACACTGGTTAGAATTTGGTCCCTAAATACTGTATTATTGATATGCTATGCTGATCTACTGAATGGGAAAGATATTTCAGGCACCATTCACTCATCAGTCACTTGACAACTGCTGGTGGCTGTACACTGACATCTCCAGGCGGTGCGTGATACATGGCATGATTACTCACAACAGAGGATTTTTCTGTTGAATGAATTTTTATCCTTACCTCTATATTCTGCATTTTAAAGAATCTGGTTACTCCTTTGTGTTCATTTATGGTAAATTGATCACTTCAAAAAATTTTAAATAGAATTTATCGATTAGAGATGCTAGGAAAATACTACAGACTGAGAATGCAAAGCAAATGACCAAAAACTCTAATATTAAATCTGACTTAGATAATAAAATAAAGGTTGCACAAATTAGTTTAAAAATAACTAGTGATACTTTTTTAGTGTTTTCTTTATTGTTGCTACCTATCAAAATGGTAATTACTATATTTAAAGCAGTAGAATAAGTAGGTAAATTATAGTGTAATTATGTGTTCATTTGGATCTTTCTAAAGACTAGAAGATCTTTCCAATCTAAAGGTTGTGAAGAATGAGACATTTTTAACTTTTTCATATGTAAAATTATAAAAATAGAAGTAAAACTAATAACACTTATCTTTATTTTTCTTACCTATCTTCAATAATCTGTCATTCTTGTATTTTCTATAGTTCTATACACACCTCATTCTTCCCCTGGATTGTTATGTTTCTATATTACTTTTTTCAGCTAAATTTTAGATACATTTTGCAAGTTTTGAGGGGGTGAAGATAAGTTCCAAAACCACTCTCAAGCTCAAAAATTTGTCAGAAGACATGACAGAACTCACCTGAAAAATTATATTCAGAGTTATGGTTTGTCACAAGAACAGGATACACTAAAATCAGCCAAGTGAAGAGTCTGTAAATATTCCAAATGCAAAACTTCCATTGTTATCAGGGACACATTACAGTCTGGCTTTGATGTGTGATATTGGAAAAGAGTATTGCTGACCTAGGGAACTCACCCAAGCTATAAAGTCTGAAGATTTAATTGGCCCTTCATTATAGAGGCATGATTGACTAATTTTTCACATGGTTGAACTCAGTTTCTAGACTTCAACCCCATCCTTGGTGGTGTGGCTGATAAGGTGTGACCCAAAGTGTCCACGATGAGTAACCTAATTAGCATAAACTATCATTTGTGGTGGAACAGGCTCATCATAAATATCAAAACATTTCTATAACTTGAAAAATTCCAAGGGTTTAGAGATGACCTCCTAGGAGATAAGGACAAAGATCAGATCTCTCTTTAAGAAAGGACAAATTCTGCATGCATGTATTATGATGTATAACTCTTAGCTATTCAATTTGAAAATTATTTAGAAACCTGTATAACTCATATATCTATCACAATAAAAATTTTTCATCTTTCTAGGAAATTTTCTTGATTTCTTTTCTACTCAGATCAATTTCTATTTTGGCTGCTAGTGTTATCATTATTATTATTATACTTTAAGTTCTAGAATACATGTACAGAACATGCAGGTTTGTTACATAGGTATACACATGCCATGATGATTTGCTGCACCCATCAACCCATCATCTACATTAGGCATTTCTCCTAATGCTATCACTCTCCTAGCTCACACCCTCTGACAGGCCCTGGTGTATGATGTTCCCCTGCCTGAGTCCATGTGTTCTTATTGTTCAACTCCCACTTATGAGTAAGAACATCAGTGTTTGTTTTGTTTGTTTGTTTGTTTGTTCCTGTGTTAGTTTTCTGAGAATGATAGGTTCCAGCTTCACCCATGTTCCTGCAAAGAATATGAACTTATCCTTTTATATGGCTGCATTGTATTCCGTGGCATATATGTGCCACATTTCTTTATCCAGTCTATCGTTGATGGACATTTGGGTTGGCTACAAGTCTTTCCTGTTGTGAACAGTGCTGCAATAAACAGATGTGTGCATGTGTCCTTGTAAAATAACTATTTATAATCCTTTGGATATATATCCAGTAATGGGATTGCTGGGTCAAATGAAATTTCTATTTCTAGATCCTTGAGGAATTGCCACACTGTCTTCCACAATTGCTGAACTAATTTACACTCTTTCTAACAGTGTGAAAGCTTCACATCCTCTCCAGCATCTATTGTTTCCTGACCTTTTCATAATCGCCATTCTAACTTGGATGAGATGGTATCTCATTGTGGTTTTGATTTGCATTTCTCTAATGACCAGTGGTTTGTTGTTGCATAAATGCTGTCCTTTGAGAAGTCTCTTTTCATATCCTTTGCCCACTTTTTGAAGATTTTTTTTTTTAAGTTGGAAAAGGAAGAGTGTTTTTATTCATTCATTCATTCATTTTAATATTTGTGGACAAATAGGTGCATATATTTGTGGAGTTCATGAGATATTTTGATACAGGCATGTAATTTGAAATTAGTACATTATGGAGAATGGGATATCTAGCCCCTGAAGGATGTCGTTATCCTTTGAGTTACAGACAATTCAATTACATTCTTTATCTAAAAATATACAGTTAAGTTACTGTTGATTATAGTCACCCTATTATGCTATCAAATAGAGTAGATCTTATTCATTCTTTCTAACTACTTCTTTTTGTACTCATTAACCATTCCACGCCCGCACTGCACCAGCCCCCTCACTCCCCTTTCCAGCCTTGGTACCCATCCTTCTACTCTCTGTGTCTGCGAGTTTAATTGTTTTGATTTTTAGATTCCACAAATCAGTGAGAACATGCAATATCTGTCTTTCTGTGCCTGGCTTATTTCATTTAACATAATGATCCAGTTCAATCCATGCTGTGGCAAATGACTGGGTCTCATTCTTTTTTATGGCTCACTAGTACTCCATTGATCATATGTACCACATTTTTTTTTTAGATGAATTAGGAGTTTTATTTTTCTCTTGGCACCTGAATTTCAGAGATAGCCACATGAAAGTATAATCCAAAGACTCACAGACATCAGGGCCAGATCCGGTTAGTTCTTGGCATTTTCTTTCTTTCTTTTTTTAATATTATTATACTTTAATTTCTGGGGTACATAGGCAGAATGTGTAGGTTTGTTACATAGGTATAAACATGCTACGGCGGTTTGCTACATCCATCACCCAGTCATCTACATTAGGTATTTATTCTAATGCTCTCCCTACCCTAGTCCCACAACCCCTTGCTATACCTCCCTGGGCCCACCACCCCTCAACAGCCCCTGGTGTATGATGTTCCCCTTCCTGTGACCATGTGTTCTCACTGTTCAACACCCACTTATGAGTGAGTGAGAACATGCCATGTTTTGTTTTCTGTTCTGTTAATTTGCTGAGAATGATGGTTTTCAGCTTCATCCATGTTTCTGCAAAGGGTATGAACTCATCCGATTTTATGGCTGCAAAGTATTCCACAGTGTATATGTGCCACATTTTCTTTATCCAGTCTATTATTGTTGGACATGTGGGTTGGTTCTGAGTCTTTGCTATTGTGAACAGTGCCACAATAAACATATGTGTACATATGTCTTTATAATAGAATGGTTTATAATTTTTTGGATGGATACCCAGTAATAGGATTTCTGGGTTAAATGGTGTTTATATTTCTAGATCCTTGAGGAATCACCACACTGTCTTCCACAATGGTTGAACTAATTTACACTTCAACCAATGATGTAAAAGTGTTCCTATTTCTCCCCATCCTCTACAGCATCTGTTGTCTCCAGATCTTTTAATGATCGCTATCTAATTGGCATGAGATGGTACCTCAATATACTTTTGATTTGCATTTCTCTAATGACCAGTGATGATGAGATTTTTTTCTTATTTTTTTTTGGCTGCATAAATGTCTTCTTTTGAGAAGTGTATGTTCATATCTTTCACCTATTTTTTGATGGGGTTGTTTGTTTTTTTCTTGTAAATTTGTTTAAGTTCTTTGTAGATTCTTGATATTAGCCCTTTGTCTGATGGATAGATTGGAAAATTTTTCTCAAATTCTGTTAGTTTCCTGTTCACTCTAATGATAGTTTCTTTTGTTGTGCAGAAGCTCTTTAGTTTAATTAGATCCCATTTGTCTATTTTGGATTTTGTTACCGTTGCTTTTGGTGTTTTAGTCATGAAGTCTTTCCCTATTCCTATGTCCTGAATGGTATTTCCTAGGGTTTCTTCTAGGGTTTTTATGGTTTTAGGTCTTACATTTAAGTCTTTAATCCATCTGGAGTTAATTTTTGTGTAATGTCTACAGAAGTGGTTAAATTTCAATTTTCTGCATATGGCTAAGCCAGTTTTCCCCACTATTAAATAGGGAATGGGGAGCCAGTTTTCCCAAAACCATTAAATAGTGAATCCTTTCCCTGTTGCTTATTTTTGTCAAAGATCAGATCGCTGTAGTTATGTGGCATTATTTCTGAGGCCTCTGTTCTGTTCCATTGGTCTATATATCTGTTTTGGTACCAGTACCACACTGTTTTGATTACTGTAGCCTTGTAGTATAGTTTGAAATCAGATAGCATGATACTTGCAGATTTGTTCTTTTTGATTAGGATTGTCTTGGCTATATGGGCTCTTTTATGGCTTCATAGTTCCATATGAAATTTAAAGTAGTTTTTTTCTAATTCTGTGAAGAAAGTCAGTGGTAGCTTGATGGGGATAGCATTGAATCTATAAATTACTTTAAGCAGCATGGCCATTTTCACAATATTGATTCTTCCTATTCATGAGCATAGAATGTTTTTTCATTTGTTTGTGTCCTCTCATTTCCTCAAGCAGTGGTTTGTAATTCTCCTTGAAGAGGTCCTTCATGTCCCTTGTAAGTTTTATTCCTAGGTATTTTATTCTTTTTGTGGTAATTGTGAATGGGAATTCACTCATGATTTCACTTTCTATGATTGTGAAGTTACGATTTTTGCAAATTAATTTTGTATCCTGAGACTCTATATTTTTATTTCTTTCACATTATATTAGCTTAATTGAACTTCATAAATGTAATCTGGGTAACATATTTTTGGTAATGGCATCCTGAGAAAGTTGAGGCATTTCTTTCTGTAGAAGAAATGTATAAAAATAGACAACAATGTCAAAAACAAAACAAAACAAAACAATTTCAGGACATTAAGCAGAATACAATGACAAAAACCTTAGAGGAGTATACTTTTATAAATTTGTTCACTATCAAGTAATAATGGCTGTAAGCCTCCAGCCATCTTGCTTTCTATTCACCTCTGATTCAGCATGCAAAAACAGCTTTGTCAGAGGCATGTGGTGTCCAGGTAGGTTTGGCACTATCTATGGAAACCAGCAGCTTTACTACACTAGATGGTTTATTTGGTTCCAAGTGAGAGTTACAATTTACAGTGTTACTAGTGGTGGACTCAAAACAGGTAGAAAGCACACACACACAATAAATCAATAAATTAATTAATAATTCCAGGGTTATAGGTATAAACTTTACTTTCAGTTTAGACAAATGGCAGATCAGGCATAAATTCAACAGAGAGATGCTGGAATTGAGGGAACAGTAGAAGCACTGACATAATACGCTCTCCACCAAAACCCTGGCTTGCAGCTAAACTACATGTATAAGGAAAAGACCTGAAAGTACTAGACAAAAAATTCAAATCAAATTAGACTTTAGAACTTGCCACATCTTTGATGCTGCATTATGCAATTCATTATGCAATCCACATACAACTCAAGTGGCAGAAAGTGGAAGGTTTACAGGTCCCAAATACGTGATTATAGACTCTTAGCTCTAGCTCAAATTATTGGCTGACTAGTAAACTAAACTATACAGAGGAGAGCCCTAAATGAGGATACACACACACACACACACACACACACACACACACACAGACACACACAATTGTATACTGTAAAGGAGATAGTTCTGCAGTTTAAGTCCAGGAAAGTAAGTAAAACAAAAGCCCTTGGAAAAATAACACAAAATTTAGAAATACTGAAATGTCTTATCTACAATGAACAGTTTTCAACCAAAAATTATTTCAACCATATAATTAATAGAAAAGTGTGAACAAAATTCAGGAAAAATAAAAGCCATTAAATATAAACCAACTCTGATTGGGCTGTGACATTGGTAAAAAAACAAACAAACAAAAAAACAAAAACAGTCTATTAAGGCAGCTATTATAAATGTGCTTAAAGAATTAAGTAACAATATGCTGAAAGTAAGATACAAAAATATTCACAGACAAATGAAAGGTGTAGTAACACTAACTGGAAATCATAGAGCTGAAAGGTACAATAACTTAAATGTTGCAGACATGAGCCTACAAGTAATGAGACATGGATGAATGGATGAGACATAGGTCCTGTTCTAACAAGTGAATTTACCATTTCTCTCCTTGCAGTGATATTCCCTGTGAGAAAACCTTGGTATCATTCTTTATTCTGACTTTTCTTACAATCTTCTCTAATGCATTTAACATATCTGTCCCTGTTTCCTTATGCCTTTGAAACTAAAACAAGAATAGTATAAAACTATATTGCTATTTATTTGCTAAGAATCATGAGTTAATTCATACAAAATTAGCATATGATGCATACTATAAATACTATGGTTAACACTTATAATTATGTTCAGAGGTTTTATGAATAAGCTAGTAGAAATTTCCAGCTTGCTGGAAAAATTTTATTGAGAAAACTTCCCAATGGCACATCTTAGTTTATCAGAGAAAAAATTATTTCCATTTATAATTATGTCACAGTATCGTTAATGTACAAAATTTCGAGTTTCAAAATAGTTCAATTTTTCTATTCTAAGATTCCAGATGTAACTGAAGATAAAATAAATTTTAGTTATGGAAAAATTTCAGCAATAGCACGTCATCTGGTCAAAATCACCTTCCTGAATTTTGTGACCTCCCAACCCCCCTCAGCTCTTCCCCATTCATATACACTGAGGCACATACACAAGTATGTGCAAACAACGTTGCCTTTTACTCTAATGAACTTACAAAGATGCCAATATTGACACAACAGTTTTCATTTCATTCATTGTTACCACTTCATTTGAATAATACAGACTAAATCATTTCTCATAAAATGAGATTTAAGGAAGAATAATAGGTTTTACAAATGATAGTTACTAATTTAAGCTTAAAGACAATGAATATATGTTTTTTTCTTCCTTATAATGATAATCCAATATGACAAGAGGGTGTACTTTTTAAAGGTATACTAATAATGAGTAAATGAAAGACATACTATTATTGAATGATAGTTCTACAAACTTTTGGAAGAAGAAAATTTGATGAAAGAGTGTTGAGCAAATGAACTAGCAGAAAATAAATCTTACTTAGAATAATATATAAAAGGTGATATACGTGAGGAAAAAACTATCTGTGCAGAGGCTGCTAATTTCCCTCAGTATTTCTCTGCTTTTCTTCCTTTTTGATAATTAAATCACTCCACCATCTAGCCTCTCATTTTTAACAATAAATATGGCTCAGCTAGAAATATTTTAGCCATCCTGTGGCTAAATGCAACCATGTGCCTAAGTTCAGATTAATAAAATGTGATCTGAATTTTATGTAAAATGTCTCAACTAGAATCTTAAATTCAAAGTGTATTGTTTTCTATCCTTTTTTCTGCTTTAATTTGTTAAGGAAATAGAATAGCAACAACCAAAGGCGTTGCCTTGGTCACCGAGACAGAATTTTTATGCCAAGTATAGCAAAATTAATCCACCAGCTTGGGTCTATGAATGTCATGGAGTGGAGTCACCTATCAGCCGTGAACTGTACACAAACTTCTTGTCTTCTATGTCAGAAAGAAATTCTGTTTATTGTAAATTGTATTTTGGAGTGCCTTTATTAAAGTTTAGACTTTACCTTAGCCAATATAATATTTTTCCTAATAAAAATCACAGAGAGGCTTCAAACCAGAAGAAGGAGATTACAGTTAAGAATGAGAATAGGAGATTGAGCTTAAAAAGAAAGTACTAGTTTGAAATTTGTAACTAAAACAGCCCCCCGCGACTTTACCCCGATAATGTCACTTTTTCCAGCATTTTGTTCTGCAGTCTACTACCTTGAAAGGAAAAGAAAGCGCTATTGTCTTTGAAAACTGAACTGATTCTTTGGAAGAAATAGGACAGTTAAGTTTAGATTTACTCAGGGCAGGAATTAGGAGGAGTTGCATGGAAGTGAGCATGGTCAAGTGAGGCAAGTAGATATTTAGATTCTATCTTTATTTAAATTATTGATTTTTTCCATCATGGATTTTGCATTGATTTCAATTTTTTTTTAAAAATTTGCTTTCCATTTATCTTGATTACTGAGATTTTTTGCCACGATCCTAAATTCTGTGCCAGAGGTAAGAGTTTCACTTACCTCACTGTAGTCCATCCTAGGTTTTACCAACTCAGTCTTCACTATTGACCATTTAGATCTCTTACAAGCTTGAAGTCACCTTATTGACAAGCTTAGCCTAAGAGAATTTTAATAGCTGAGAAGCTCAATACAAATGTATAAAGGTACTAATTTTGTCATTCTTTTATATTTAAATTATTTCTCAATTTCATCCAAAATATAGAAATAGTTTTAAAGCCAATTACTACTAAGAAGTTTATCTAAGCCAGGCAAAGTGGCTCATGCCTGTAATCATTTTGGGAAGCTGAAGGGGGTGGGTTGCCTGAACTCAGTTCGAGACCAGCCTGGTTAACATGGTGAAACCTTGTCTCTACTAAAAATACAAAAAATTAGCCAGACGCGGTGGCACATGCCTGTAATCCCAGCTTCTCAGGAGGCTGAGGCAGAAGAATCACTTGAAGCTGGGAGGTGGAGGTTGCAGTAAGCTGAGATTTTATTACTGCCCTTCAGCCTGGGCAACAGAGCTCAACTGTGTCTCCAGAAAAAAAAAAGAAAAGAAAAGAAAAGAAAAGAAAAGAAAAGAAAAGCAAAAAAAAAAAAAAAAAAAAAGATTTTCTAAATAACTTGAATAACAATAGTTCCTACTATTCACTTTTAGATGAAATCTATAATCTATAGATGTCGCTATTTAATAATAATTGATAATTATTATTATCCACTCCTCTTTATTTCCCAATACACCAGATATATTTATATTTTTGTTTAAATCGTCAGTGTTTATTTTATTTTGACTTTCTGGATCTTTCATTGTTGAGTTGAATAGTATAACAAATATTTTTACTTTTTTCTTTTCAACTTTTTTTATCATTTGCGCTTCTCTCTGTCTCTAGTAAAGAGTAAACGGAAAGTCAGTTTTCAGAGTCCTTGACCCTGAGAAATATCTTAATTCTACAAGAATAATATTTGAATGATGACCTGACAAGCTATAGATTTCTAGACTGAAAATTATTTTCTTCCATATTTTTGAAGGCATGTATATCTTGACTTTTCAGCTGTAGTAACTGTTGACCATTTAGGTACTATTCTTATTCCCACTTCTTTTCATATTACATCAATGTTTTTCCTATTGGAAGTGTTTCAGTTTTCCTTTACTATTGGTGTTGTACAGGTCATAATGATATGACTTTGGTACGAGTTATTTTTCTTTATTTCATAATTATTTCATAGGCACTTTCAGTTGTAAAACATGTTCTTGTGATTTTATTTTCTATCTTTTCCTCTGACCACTTTCTTCTGTGTCTTTTCTAAAACTATTTTAGTATTAAACTTTTTTATTGGTTACTAATTTTGCTTCTTTTCATTTCTACTACTAAAATATTTCTCTTGGGAATGCTTTTGGAGAGGCATTCTTAAATTTGTCTTCAAAGTCTTTAATTGATATTTAATTTTAAATATCTGAAGAATAACATTCAAAGGTGTATCCTTATTCTCTTATTTTTATTATAGAATGTTTTTATTGTAGTATGATATTTTTCAGTATGTTTTAAAAATATCTTTTTTTAAATTTTTATTTTAGGTTTGGTGGTACATGTTCAGGTTTGTTATATAAACTCCTGTCACAGGTGTTTGCTGTACAGATGATTTCATCACCCAAGTACTATGCCAAGTATCCAACAGTTATTTTCTCTGAATCTCTCCCTCCTCCTACCCTCTATCCTTTGGTAGACCCCAGTGTCTTTCTTCCCCTCTGTTTAGTCATGTGTTCTCATCATTTAGCTCCCACTTATAAGTGAAAACATGTTATATTTGGTTTTTGGTTCCTACATTAATTTGCTAAGGATGATGCCTATAGGTCCACCCATGTTCCTGCAAAGAACACAATCTTATTTTTTATGACTGCATAGTATTCCACCATGTACAGTATCACATTTTCTTTATTCAGTCTACGAATGGAGGGTATTTAGGCTGATTCCATGTCTTTGTTATTTTGAGTAGTGCTGCAATGAACATATGTGTGCATGTGTCTTTATGGTCTAACAATTTGTATTCCTTTGTGTACATGCCCAGTAATGGGATTTTTGGGTCAAGTGGTATTTCTGTTTTTAGTTCTTTGAGGAATTGCCACACTACTTTTCACAATGGTTGAACTAATTTAAACTCCTACCAACAATGTATAAATGTTGCATTTTCTCTGCAACCTTACCAGCATCATTTTTTGATATTTTAATAATAGCCATTTTGTTTCATATAGATACAGATTAGACTATTTGTCTAATACATTAGATTATTTTTCAGATTCATAGTGTGAAAATAATTTCTACCATTTTGTAGGTTGTCCGTTTACTTTGTTGGTAGCCTCTCTCTCTCTCTCTCTCTCTCTCTCTCTCTCTTTGATGTGTAGAAGTTCTGAAGTTTAATTAGATCTCATCTGTCAATTATTGCTTTTGTTGCAATTGCATTTGGAGTCTTTGTCATGAAATTTTTGCCCAGTCTTATGTCCATAGTTGTATTGCCTAGGTTGTCTTCCAGGAGTTTTATAGTTTTGAGTTTTATATAGAAGTCTTCAATCCATCTTGAGGTATTTTTTGTATATTGTATGAAGAAATTGTCCAGTTTTAGTCTTTCTCATTTTGCTAGACAGTTATCTGAGCACCATCTATTGAATGGAGAATCTTTCCCCCATTGTTTATTTTTTTCGGCTTTGTTGAAAATCAGATGGTTGTAAGTTTGCAATCTTATTTCTGGGCTCTGTATTCTGTTCTATTGGTCTATGTGTCTGTTTTTGTAGCAGTACCATGCTGTTTTTGTTACTGTAGCTATGTGGTATAGTTTGAAGTCAGTTAGCATGATATCTCTAGTTTTGTTCCTATTGCTTAGAATTACTGTGGATATTTGTGCTTTTTTTTGATTCCATGTAAATTTTTAATAGGTTTTCTTTTTTTTCGTTCTGTGATGAATGTCACTGGATATTTGATAGAAATAACATTGAGTCTACAAGTTGCTTTGGGCAGTATGACCATTTTAATGACATTGATTCTTCCTGTCAGTGAGCATAAGATCTTTTTCCATTTGTTTGCTTCATCCCTAATTTCTTTGAGCAGTATTTTGTAATTCTTATTGTAGAGAACTTCCACCTCCCTAGTTATCTGTATTCCTAGGTGTTTTATTTTTTTGTGGCTACCGTGAATGAAATTATGTTCATTATTTGGCTCATAGCTTGGTTGTTGTTAGAATATATAAGAAAGCTAGTGATTTTTGTATGTTGATTTTTGTGTCTTAAAACTTTGCTGAAGTTGTTTTTCAGCTGAAGCAGCTTTTGAACCATGACTATGGTATTTTCTAGATCTAGAATCTTACTGGCTTTGAACAGGGATCAATTTCTTTCTCTATTCTTGTTTGGATGCCCTTTATTTCTTTCTCATGCCTGATTGCTCTAAGACTTCCAATACTATGTTGAATAGGAGTGGTGAGAGAGGGCATCCTTGTCTTGTGCCATTTTTCAAGGGGTATGCTTCCAGGTTTTGCCCATTCAGTATGATGTTGGCTTATGGTTTGTCATAGATGTCTCTCATTACTTTGCGGTATGTTCCTTCAATACCTAGTTTGTTAAGAGTTTTTAATATAAAACAATGTTGAATTGTATCAAAATTCTTTTCTGAATCTATTGAGATGATCATGTGGTTTTTGTCTTTAGTTCTGTTTATGTGATGAATCACCTTTATTGACTCAAATATGCTAAATCAAGCTTGCATCCCAGGAATAAAGTCTACTAGATCATGGTGGATTAGTTTTTTGATGTCTTATTGGATTTGGTTTGCTATTATTTTATGGAGTATTTTTTCTATCAATGTTCATCAAGGTTATTGGCCTGAAAGTTTCTTTTTTTTTGGTTGGGTCTCTGGCAGATTTTGGTATCAGGATGATGCTGGCCTCATAGGATGAGGTTGAGAGGAGACACTCCTCAATTTTTTGATGTAATTTTGGTAGGAATGGTACCAGCTCTTAGTACACCTGATAAAATCTGACTGTGAATCCATCTGGCCCTGGGATTTTTCTTTGGCTGATAAGCCGGTTATTATTGAATCAGTTTTGGAGCTCATTATTCACTTGTTTACGGATTCAATTTTTTCCTGGTTCAATCTTGGGAGAGAGCATCTATCCAGGAATGTATCCATTTCTTCTAATTTTCTAGTTTGTTTGCATAGAGGTATTTATAGTAGTCTGTTATGGATATTTGTATTTTTATGGGGTCAGTGATAATATCCACTTTGTCATTTCTGATTGTGTTTATTTGTCTCTTCTCTCTTCTTTTTTATTAGTCTAGTTAGTGGCCTATTTTTTTATTTTTTTTAAAACATTAGCTCCTGGATTTATTGATCTTTTGAATGGTTTTAAGTGTCTCAGCCTCCTTCAGTTCAGCTCTGACTTTGGTTATTTCTTGTTCTTCTAGCTTTGAGGTTGGGTTGTTCTTGTTTCTTAATTCCTCTGCATGTGATATTAAGTTATTCATTTGACATACTTGCAGCTTTTTGATATAGGCATTTAGTGCTATAAACCTCCTGTTTAACACTTCTTTATCTGTATTCTTAAAGATTCTGGTATGTTGTATCCTTGTTCCCATTAGTTTCATGGAATTTCTTGATTTCTGTCTTAATTTCATTGTTTACCCAAAAGTCATTTAGGAGTAGGTTGTTTAATTTCCATGTGGTTCTATGGTTTCAAAAACTCTTCTTAGCATTGGCTTATATTGTGATTCTGTTGTGGTTTGAGAGAGTGGTTGGTATGATTTTATTTTATTGTATTTCTTTGCATTTGCTGAGGATTATTTTATGTTCAATTCTGTGATTGATTTTAGAGTACATGCTATGTGGCAATGAGAAGAATGTATTCTGTGGTTGGTGGAGAGTTTTGTAGATGTCTACCTGGTTCACTTGATACAGTATTGAGTTCAGATCCTGAATATCTTCGTTAATTATTTGCCTTGATAATCTTTCTAATTCTGCCAGTGAGGCATTGAAGTTTGCCACCATTATTGTGTGGGAGTCTGTCTCTTTGAAGGTCTCCAACAACTTGCTTTGTAAATCTGTGGTCACAAAACTCCATTGGGTGGTGCCAGCCAAACAGTGCCTCTGTGTTGGGTGCATATTTATTTAATATAGTTAGGTCTTCTTGTTGAATCAAATCCTTTACCATTATGTAATGACCTTCTTTGTCTTTTTTTTTTTAATCTTTCATTATTTAAAGTCTGTTTTGTCTTAAGGTAGATTATTAACTCCATCCCTTCCTGGTTTTCATTTGTTTGGTAGATTTTTCTCCATCCTTTTATTTTGAGCCGGTAGATGTCATTGCTTATGAGATGGGTCTCTGAAGACAGCATACCATTGGGTCTTGCTTCTTTATCCAGCTTGCCAATCTGTGCATTTTTAATTTGGGGCTTTTAGCCCATGAACATTCAAGTTTACTATTGATATGTGAGCGTTTGATCTTGTCATCATGTTATTAGCTGTCTATTATGCAGACTTATTTGTTTGGTTGCTTTATAGTTTCACTGGTCTGTGTACTTAAGTGTGTTTTTGTAACGTAACTGTCTTTTCTTTTCATATTTAGTGTTTCTTTCAGGAGCTCTTATAAGGCTGGCCTGGTGGTAACAAATTCTCTCATTATTTGGCTGAAAAAGATCTTATTTCTACTTCCCTCATCAAGCTTTGTTTGGCTAGATATAAAATAATCGATCAGAATTTCTTTTCTTTAAGCCTGTTGAATATTGGTCAGCAATCTCTTCTGGCTTATAGAGTTTCTGCTGAAAGGTCTGCTATTAATCTGATTGGCTTCCTTTTTTAGGCTACCAGTCCTTTCTCCCTAGCTGACTTTAATATTTTTTCTTTTCATTTTGACCTTGGAGAATCTGATGATTATGTCTTGGATATGAATATTTTGTCTAGTATTTGGTAGGAGATTTCTACATTTCCTGGATTTGAATGTTGGACTCTTTTGGTACCTTGGGGAAGTTATTATGGATGATATCCTGAAGTACTTTTCCCAAGCTGCTTCCATTCTCGCCATCTCATTCAAGGATGCCAATGAATTATAGATTCAGTCTCTTTACATAATCCATTATTTCTCAAAGGTTTTATTTATACCTTTTCATTCTTTTTTCTTTATTCTTGTCAGAGTGTCTTATTTCAGAAAGCCAGTCTTCAAGCTTTGAGATTCTTTCCTCATCTTGTTCCATTCTGCCATTAATATTTGAGATTACATTATGGAATCTATTGTAGTTTGTTTATCAGATCAGTTACATGCTTTTCTATATAGCTCCTGTATTCTTTCATTGTGATTCCTAACTTTCTTAGATTGGATTTTAAAATTATCCTTTCTATCAATATTCTGAATTCTGTTTCTGTCATTTCAGCCATCTCAATGCAGTTAAGAACACTTGCTATAGAGCTAGTGTGATCATGTAGAGGAAAGAAGACATTCTGGGTTTTTAAGTTGTCAGAGTTCTTATGCTGGTTCTTTCTGATTATTTTGTGTGCTGCTGTTCCTTCAATATTTGAAGTTGCTATACTTTGGGGTTTTTTTTTGTTGTTGTTCTTCTATCCTATTTGATGACCTTGGGATTTGACTGTAATATAAGGTGGATTCAGTGTTGGTGTGTAGCAGTTCTGTGCAGGGTTTCCAAGTTCTTTCCCCTTCAGCCTAGCATCTGTGCTTTACCTACCTCTGCTCTCAATACCTTCCATCTTAAGATTTGCTAGCAGTGCACCAGCCCTCCTAATGGCCCAGTTTCTCATTGAGAGATTTTTTTCCCTTGCTACAACTAGTTAATTATCTTGGAGAAGGAATCTAAAAGTTTTTAAAACTTTTATTTGTTTAAATTGACGGGATACAAGTGTAGTTTTGTTAGATTCATAGATTGCATGGTAACAAAGTTAGGGCTTTTAGGGTATTAATTACCTGAATAGTGTACATTGTACCAATTAAGTAATTTCCCATCAACCACCCTTCACCACCCTCCCACTTTCTGAGTCTCCATTGTCCGGCATTTCACATTAAATAATGTGTGGTAAGTGAAACACATGGTATTTGTCTTTCTGTGTCTGAGTTGGTTCACTTTAGGTAATGGCCTCCAGTACCACCCATCTTGCTGTAAAATATATGATTTTATTACTTTTTATGGTTGACATGTATTCCACTATGTGTATACCATATTTTCCTTATGCAGTCATCCATTGATGAACAATTAGGTTGATTTTCATATGTTTGCTGTTGTGAATAGTGCTTCAATAAACATAAGCGAAGTTACATTTTTGGTATAATGATTTCTTTTCCTTTGGGTAGCTATTCAATAATGAGATTGCTGGATCAAATGGTAGTTTTATTTTTAGTTACTTGAGAAATCTGTTACCCATCAATGTCATTTTTCATAGAGGTAGTAATAATTTATATTCCCACCAATAGTATTAGCATTCTCTTTTCCCTGTATCCTTTCTGATATATTATTTTTTTTGTCTTTTTAACAATACTTATTCTGACTTGTATAAGGTAATATCTCCTTGTGGTTTTAATTTGCATTCCTCTGATCATTAGTGATGTTGAACATTTTATCATACTCCTGTTGGACATTTGTATGTCTTCTTTTGAAAAATATCTATTCGTGTCCTTTGCCCACTTTTTAATGAAATTATTTGTCTTTTGTTGTTGTTGTTGTTGAGTTGTTTGAGATTCTTGGACATTCTGAATGTTAGTCCCCTGCCAGTTATATACTTTGCAAATTTGTTCTCCCATCCTTCAGACTCTCTGTTCACTCTGTTATTTATTTTGCTGTACAAGAGTTTCTTAGTTTAATTAAGTGCCATTTGTCTCTCTATATTTTTTGAGACAGGCTCTCACTCTGTCATCCAAGCTGGAGAGCAGTGATGTGATCATGGCGCACTGCAGCCTTGACCTCCAGGGCTCAAACAGTCCTCCTACCTCAGTCTCCTGAGTAGCTGGACTACAAGTACACACTGCCATGTCTGGCCAACATTTTTATAGAGATCGAGACTTTTCATGTTACCAAGGCTTGTCTTGAACTCCTGGGCTTAAGTGATCCTTTCAATTTGGCCTCCCAAAGGGCTGTAACTACAGGCATGAGCCACCATGCCCAGCTCCATTTGTTTATTTTTCTTTTTGTTGCTTGGGCTTTTGAGGTGTTATTCATGAATTACTTGCTTAGACTAACATCTAGAAGAGTTTCCATTGGTTTTCTTCTAGTGTTATTATAGCTTCAGGTCTCACGTGTTTTTCTTTTTTAACGGTATATTTTATTTTATGCTATCCATCTTATCCTCATTTTAGAGTATGTTTTTCTTTTGTAGGATTGTAATATTTCTTGAGAGTTTCATAATAGTATTTCTGAAGTTTTCTTCTGTTTTGTGCACTGGATTTATATTTTCTAAAATTATTTTTCTTACTGTTTGTTTTCATTTGTTTTCTGCATTGGCATATTTTCTCAAATGTCTGGTTGACTCATGCTTTTATTTTAGTGAAGAAACTAAAATTTGGTGGGTGTTTCTATATAGAGAGTATGTATAAATACAGGGAGCACTTTGTGACTGAAAAATATTACTGTTCCTTAGGGAGTAATCAGAGCTTTTTTCAGGAAATATTTTTTCCTCTGAAACATATTCTCACCCACAGGGGATTTTTTTCTCCCATATTTGGAGGGAGACTGTGAATGACATAGTGATATCTGTCTAGTTGTCTTTTGTTATAAGAGGGCAGGAGAAAGGTCTTGTGAGTCTCACAGTTATGTGTGTGAGATAAATAAATAAATAAAAATATCACACACAATGTGTGTGTGATATTTTTATTTATTTATTTATTTACGTACTGCTTAATCTGAACCCCACCTCTATCCTTCTTTATACCTGAAGTTTCCAAATACAGAGCCCTTATTTTTTGTTTTACAAGAAAATAAACTTCCTGTAACGATTTAAAAGATAAATATTTAAAGTCAGCTTACTGGATAAAAAGCAAATTTAACAGTGTAGGCAAAGAAAATAATTGTAAAGGGTATGATACATTCATTAAATAGTAAAAATTTTACTGAATCAGGGCATTTGTGCCCAAATAATATATCTGAAAAATGGAGGTCCTTAATGTTTATTGAGAAAATAGATAGGTTAAGGAAAAATAAATGTAGCAGAAAAAAGGAAGGAAAGGAGGAAGGAAAAGAAGGAACAGCCTTGCGAGAAAAGAAATATATTTTTTTCATCTTGAAGGGAAAGAGTAGGTATTCACAGATACCAAAATAAGTAAGCCTACAAGTGAGAGGAAAAACGTAAAAGATAGATGAAGAGCAAAAACATTTTCTTTTTCTGTAATTCATTTGGTGGTTAAAAATTACATTTATAGAAAGTTTATTTCAATGATGCAGTAAGAATGTATAAAAACTGTAATAAATTTGAATAATTGGAATATAGCTTTAAAAGCTTTAATGAATCTTTTTCAGGTTTATTGAGGTATATTTGACAAATAAGAATTGCATATAACTAAGGTGCACAACTTGATGTTTTGATATTATATACATCATGAAATGGTCAGCACTAAATCAAGCTAATTAACAATTTATTACCAAATTTCTTCTTCTCCTCCTCCTTCTTCCTCCTCCTCTTCCTCTTCTTCCTCTTCCTCCTCCTCTTCTTCCTCTTCCTCCTCCTCTTCTTCCTCTTCCTTTTCCTCCCCCTCCCCCTCCCCCTCTTCTTCTCCTTTTTCCTCTTCCTCTTGTTTCTCCTCTTCCTCTTCTTATTCCTTCTCCTCCTCCTCTTCCTCCTCCTTCTTCTCCTTCTGCTTCAGCTTCTGCTGCTTCCTCTTCCTCATCTTGCCCCTCTTCTTCTTCCTCCTCCTTCTTCTCCTTTGGTAAGAGCACTTAAGCTCTACTTTTAACAAACTGCAGAAATAAAAGACGATGTTTTGAGTATAATCACCATAAGGCACGTTAGCTCTCCAGAGCTTATTTATGTTACATCACTGAAACTTTGTACCCTTTCACCAATATCTCCCCATTTTCTGCTCTCCTTAGCCCATGGCAAGCACCATTCTATTTTCTACTTCTATGAGTTTGGTTATTTTTGGTCCAAATATACATGAAGTTGTGCAGTATTTGTCATTCTGTGTCTGGCATTTTTGCTTACCATAATGCCCCCAAGTTTCATCTATATTGTCACAAATGACAGGATCGGTTCCTGGTTTACATTTTCTCTATTCATTCACCTGTCAACAAACATTTAGATTGCTTCCATGTGAAGGATATTGTGCACAATTCTGCAATGGAGTGCAGATATAACTTAAAAATACTGATCATATCTCCTGTAGATACAGATCAAGCAGTGCAACTGCTGGGTTATATGGTAATTCTATTTTTAATTTTTTGAGGAAACTTCATACTGTTTTTCATAATAGCTGTATTAATATATATTATAAACAACAATATACCAGTGCTCCCTTTTTTCCATGTTATTTCTTTTGTCTTTTTTGATACTGGCCATTCTAACAAACATGAGGTAGTATTGTGGTTGGTATTTGCATTTCTCTGGAGATTAGTGATGTAGAGCATGATTGTATATACCTGAAGGTCATTTTTTAAATATATTTTTATTGTACTTTAGATTGTGGGGTATGTGTGCATATCGTGCAGAATTGTTGCATAGGTACATACATGGCAATGTGGTTTAGTGCCTCCATCCCCCTGTCACCTATATCTGGCATTTCTCCATATGTTATCCTTTCCCAGCCTCCCCACCCACTGCTGTCCCTCCGTTAGTCCCCTCCAACAGACCCCAGTTTGTGATGCTTCCCTCCCTGTGTCCATGTGTTCTCATTGTTCAACACCCCCCTATGAGTGAGAACATGCAGTGTTTGATTTTCTGATCTTTTGTCGGTTTGCTGAGAATGATGGTTTCCAGATTCATCCATGCCCCTACAAAGACACGAACTCATCATTTTTTATGGCCAAATAGTATTCCATGGTGTATATGTGCCAAATTTTCCTTTTCTAGTCTATCATCGATGGGCATTTGGGTTGGTTCCAGGTCTTTGCTATTGTAAACAGTGCCACAATGAACATACATGAACCTGATGGTCATTTTTATAGCTTCTGTTGAGAAATGTTTACTGTGATTCTTTGCTGTTTTTTAATATTTTTTTTCTGTTGAGTCGTATGGGTTCCTCATATGTTTTAAACATTGACCTCCTATCTATCTATTGTAAATATTTTCTCCTATTCTTTTGGCTAATTTTTTACTGTTTATTGTTTCCTTTGCTGTGAATAAGCTCTTTAATTTGATGCAATTCAGTGTATCCATATTTGCATGTGTTGCCTGAGCTTTTAGTGTCTTACCTAAAAAATCATGGTGTAGACCTATGTCAATAAGCTTTTTTATTTTTTCTGTTTCCTGCTAGTGGTTTTATGGTTTGGGGTCTTACATTCACATCTTTAAGCCATTTCAAGCTGAACTTTTGTAATTCTTTCAATCCATGTACATGGGATGTTTTTTCATTTATCTGTGTCCACTTTACTTTTATTTATCAATGTTTTGTAATTTTCAGTGTGAAAAACTTACCTTTTTTATTAAATTTATTTCTAAATATTAGTTTTTGTTGCTTTTGCAAAAGTAATTATTTTAAATTTTATTTTTGGATAATTTTTGATTTGTGTGGAAAAATTCCACTGAACATCGTATGGTGATTTTGTATTGTGCAATATACTAAATTTATTTATTGGTTCTAATAGCTTTTTCTGTTCATTATTTATGGTCTTGTACATATATGATTATGCCATCCGCAAACAGGGGCAATCTTACTTCTTTTTTTTAATTTCAATTACTTGTATTTATTTTTCTTGTAGAATAAATCTGGCCAGGATTTATAAGACTACATTGAGTAGAAGTGTCAAGAGTGAACATCCTTGACTTCTACTGGTTCTTATAGGAAAAGCTCAGTTTTGTTTGTAATGTTTCCTGTGGGACTTGTTTATATGGTCTTTATTTTGCTGACAGATGTTCTGTTTTTACCTATATTTTTCAAAAATTTTTTATGCATCTGTTGAGATGATCATGTGATTTGCGTCTTTCAGTTTGTTAATGTGGCATTTCCTTATGGGAATACTCAAAGATAAGGAGAATCCTCTTGACACTGAGCTAGTCTGAGCTTTATCATTGGGTTATACAAGTAAAATGCTTCCTATTCTTTTCCATCTGACCATCCTCAGTTTTTGTGCTCCACTGGGTTGCTACAGCTTCTCTATAGTAATCTAGAGCTTTCATAAGGTTATTTTTATCTATGGTTAATTGTTAAATCATTACTTATGTGAGAGAATAAGAAGTGAGGCCTCATGGTTCTCCATCTTGTTATATTAAAGACAATCATTTTGCCTCTGAAATTGCAGAAGTCTCATCAAGTAATTGCTTGGTAGAATTGAAATTGAGTGCTTTCAGTTTAATGAAACAAAATGAAATTATGAACTAAGAATATAAGCCTTTTGACTCCTTCAACTTTTCTAGAGTAAGTTTGTGTGTGTATCACCAATGTGATAGTTAACGTTGGCTGTGAATTTGACTGAAGAAAAGAATGCCTGCGTGGCCACTGAAACATTTTTTCTGGGTATGTCTCTGAGTCTGTTTTTGGAGAAATTAGCATCTGAGTCAGTGGACTCAGTGGGGAAGAGACACTATCAATGTAGATGAGCGCCATCCAAATCATTAAGGGTTCAGGTAAAACGAAAAGGTAAAAGAAGGGTGGGTTCTCTCCCTCTCTCTCTCTCCCCCACCCACCCCTCTGTTTTTGGAGTAGTATCCTCTTCTTCTCTTGTCCTTGATCATCAGAACTCCAGGTCCTTCAGCCTTTGAACTCTGAGATTTACACAAGTGGCCTCATGGAGCTTTTCTGAGGCCTTCAGCCTTGGACTTAAAGTGACATCAACAGCTTCCTGAGTTCTTGGGTGTTTTAACTTTGAGCAATGAGCCCTCCTCTGGCTTCTCTAATGCTCCAGGTCATAAACAGCTTTTTGTGGGACTCCTTAGCCTTCATAATCATGTGAGCCAATTTCCCTGATAAATACATTCTCGTGTATCTATATCTGTATATGTATACAGGTATATTTTATTGTACTTTACTTTATTACACTTCACAGACAGTACTTTTTTTGAATTTTTTTATTTTTTTTTACAAATTTTAGTTTTCTAGCAATCTTGCATTTGGCAAGTCTGTTGGTGTCATTTTTCCAGTGGCATGTGCTTATTCTGAGTCTTTGTGTCACACTTCATTGATTCTCACAATATTACAAACTTTTTCATTTTATTACGTCGATTATGGTGATGCTACCTTTGATCATTAACCAAAAACCTTTGAATTGGTGATCTTTGATGTTAATATTTTAGTTATTTTGGGGCATCTTTGGTCCTCAGTCATGTAAGACAGCAAACTAAATGGATAGATGTCATAAAAATATTCATGAATTATGGGAAGATGTCAAATTATCAACATTAACTTCAGTGTAGAAGAAGTTAATTCCTGTCTTCTTGGATGACTTTGAGGAAGTCAAGATATCAGTGGAGAAAGAAACAGCAGATGTGATGGAAATAGCAAGAGAACTAGAATTAAAAATGGAGCTTGAAGGTGTGACTGAATTGGTGCACCCTCCTGATGAAACTTGAAAAGATGATGAGTTACTTATGTATAAGCAAATAAATTGGTTTCCTGAGATAGAATATACTCACATGGAGCTGCTAGAACATTATTGAAATGACAACAAAGAATTTAAAATGTTATGTGGATTTAATTGATAAAGTAGCAGCAGGATTTGAAAAAATTGACTCCAATTTTGAAAAAAGTTCTACTGTGGGTAATGGGCTATCAAATGACATTGCACACTACAGAGGAATCTTTTGTGAATGGAAGAATTAACTAATGTACCAAACTTCACTGTTGCCTTTTTTAAGAAATTACTACAGCCACTCCACCCTTCAGCAACCACCACTCTCATCAGTCAGCAGCCATCATTTTTGATGCAAGACCCTCCACCAGCAAAAAGATTATGGCCTTACTAATTATTAGCATTATTTTGTAGTAAAATATTTTCTGAAAGTACGCAAATTTTTGTGGACAATGCTATTGTAACATAATACAGAGCAGTATAGAATTGTTTGTCCATAACAGAAAATTTAAAACATTGAGTTTGTACTGCAAAGTCAAAACATATACACCACCAACTTTTAGGTTTTCTTACATGATCATAAGCACTGATTTATCAATGAAAGATATGCCAACTTCTAGAACATTAAGATTTCAGACAAGTAGAAAATTTATCTTAAGTGAGATGGAACCAAACATAAAACTTAACTTGGGACCAGAGTTTGTCATGAGCATCCAGGAATAACCATTCCTGTGATAAGAGTTATAAACTTAAGTTACTACCCAATCTGGTCCCCGGCAAACATGTTTTAATTCCTGGAAAGGCCAGTCTTCCATTTGTGAAGCTTGAAAACAGGTGATACAAAGGGAATAAATACTCCTACACATTTGGAACACCAGTAAAAGAGGTAGTCAAAAAGGTAAGAGGAAAAAGGACAGAAGGCCGGGTGTGGTGGCTCATGCCTGTAATCTCAGCACTTTGAAAGGCTGAGGTGGGTGGATCACCTGAGATCAGGAGTTCAAGATCAGCCTGGCCAACATGGAGAAACCCGGTCTCTACTAAAAATACAAAAATTAGCAAGGTGTGGTGGTGGGTGCCTGTAATCCCAACTACTCGGGAGGCTGAGGCAGTAGAATGTCTTGAACCTGGGAGGCGGAGGTTACAGTTAGGTGAGATTGCACCATTGTACTGCAGCCTGAGCAACAGAGCAAGACACCATCTCAAAAAAAAAAAAAAAAAATGTACAGCAGAGCTGCTTTGTACACAGGAGAAACAATAATATTGTAAGTCACTAGTGTGCCCTAAGGAGGATCTAGGAGGTCTTCATTACCAGCCTATGGTCCCAATCATTAATTAGTGGCAAAGGCAACTGGGCAACAAGTGAGAATATCAAGTCTGTGGTTTCCAAATGAATAAGCTCTTTACATAACAAGCTACTAATGTTTTCAAGATTTGGGTCAGTTTAGTTATACGCACATGAAAATATTTAAAAGATAAGTAAGTTTATTAATTGTTAAGAAAGTTTTGACCTCTTCTTTTTTGTTTTACTAATAATAGGTCGTTAAACTGAACTAATAATTTATTTAACTCTAAATACATTTTTATTAAAAGCAAATTTTGAGAATATACATATGTAACACAAAGACAATTTTTTTTTTTTTGAGACAAGGTCTCACTCTGTCATCCAAGCTGGCACAATCTTGGCTCACTGCAACCTCCAATTCCCAGGTTCAAGCGATTCATGTACCTCAGCCTCCCAAGTAGCTGGGACTACAAGCATGCACCAGTACACACAGCTAAAGACACAGAAACAAGAAAATAAGAAAAATGAGAATGTCACCAATTTTATAATTTGTTCTTAGAATGTACGTCTATGAAGTACATTATAGTCCCTTCCTTCTCTGGGCATAAGTTCTTGGTAAGCTGCAGTTGCAGCATGCACTAATGCATGATACTTGAGTACGGGTTCTAGAGTCAGACAGAACCAAATAGTAATTTAAATTCTGCCATTTATGAACCATATGACCTTGGTTAAGTTACTTAACCATTCAAAATTTCAGTTTCATCATATGTAATACAGGAAAAAAATAATATTGACACATTCTTTTTGATAATAAATATATAGCTTTAAAAATGCATAGCAGAGTATCTAATACACTAACAAACTTTTCTATATTCTAAAGCTTGAAAGAGGCCAATAGATTGCTCACATCTTTGTCACCCTTCAAATAACAAAAAAGAATGAGGAAAGAGATTAAAAAAGGAATAAACATGCCAGAAATCCACTTGTTCCTTATGTGTAATATTGGATTGCAAAGCCTAGACTTGTAATTTATTAATGAGAAAATAAAGGTCATTAAGTAAGCCCTACGACAAAATAACAGAACAAAAACACTCAACAGATCTTTAAAATGACATTGCCTATACATTTTGTGCCTCTCAGTTGAGATTATATCTTGGAATTAATTTGAATGAGAAGAGATTTTGAGAATAAAAATCAACACCTGGGAGTTTAGGATGGTTTTATGAACAAAAGTTTAAAATTTTTTCTTTAATTTGAATTCCTAAATCAAATAAAAATTATTAGATGTAAGTTAAAAAGGAAATTTAATAAGTATGGATTTTAAATATTTTTATCTCAGGACTGAGTAGCTGACAACTCACAGGCAAAATACTGCTTTGCTCATTTTACTTCATTACCTATATTTTAGCCTACTTTTAAAGTTTGCGTTTTTCCCCATATTATATTTTTTGAGACCTATGGTGAAATTTCTAACACACATACAATTTTTTTTTTCTTTCCCTCAACTTTATCCCACCCCATGTCTGGACTCTACACACCGATATTCTCTTCCATGATAGATATTTAGGAAAATAATTTTCTAAAAGAATGTAGAATAATTACTTAGCTTATGAATGTCCTTGTGGAAATGTTTTATAATATATTTTCCTTTCCCTAATACACAGTCTGAAAAAATTATTCTCCTCTGTTCTCACTATACATTTCTCTAATGTTAGCAGTTTTTACTTTCTGTTGCAATAATTGATTTTCTTGTCTAGTTTATAAATGTATTGAAAGAAGCTATTGTTGCTTATTCATCACTGAATAGTCAGAACATAGCATTCTATGCATCTTTTTTTACTAAGAATTCAATCCATATTTGAAATGGTGAATAAATGAAGGGGTGAGTAAATGACATGACTAAAAAGGGAGAAAATAATGGAAAGCCACATTTCTTACAGGAAGCATTTAGAAAGACCATTTTTAAGCACTACTTGTGTCTATAATTTTTGCAAAGACAAAAATAGATAAATTTATGGTTTATTCTTACCTTATAAGGTTTTTTTTTTTTCCTTCACAGAATCTCTTAGAACATGCCATATATTATGGCTTAGTATAATGAAAGGGTTCCAATAATTGGATTGGCTAGAAAAATGGGGAATAAATAGATTCCCCCATCAATAGTTCTTGTTAAGATAAATGCATTGCAATATTTTTTGTCATGTCAGTCTTTTCAAGTTTCTTTCTCATCGTCATACACAATAGAGAACCTATTCAGTCAATGCCATGTTTTTACGGTTCAAGTCAATGGAGAAGCATAAGAAAATCAATTTGTAAATTTATAATTCATGATTCAGGCTGGAATACTGTTCTTGTTTACAGCTATTTCTTTATGATACTAACTAATTGGAACTATCGGAAGGCATGTAACAATTATTTTTGGTTTCTGTATTTTGATCCAAGAAAAATAGAAGTTGAACACAGTAAGTTTCACTATTTGGTTGTAAAAACACAGAATAATGTTATTAAAGAAGCTAAGGTTAAGTATACATTATTTTAAATCCAATGCTAAGAGTGGCTCGAGTTTAGCTCATGACACAGCCATAAATATTGTTTAATGTTAAAGCACTAAATCATCAGGTGAGTCACCTAAAGCTTTATTTGCTTGAGTGCTTTTAGGGGAATACAGGAAAAATAACATTTGTGAGATGTTAAAAATATTAATAAAATTTGAACTCATCATATGTTAACATTTTCTTATTTATTTTGTCATTGAGAAATTATAGAAAAGCAGAAACCAGGGTTGAAATTAGCCTTATTAAATAATTGATCTAAATCTTTGAGGGAATAATCAATTCATAGTTAGCTTATTCTTTTTAAAATTGTTGTTATAAATGATAAAACTCTGCATAGGTATATATTTAGTTTAGCATTTTTGTATACCTTCAAGAAGGTTTTGTAAGTCCAAATCAATAATCATATTTTTTAAAAATTCATGCTATTGCTAGATTGCAGGATAGCTGAAGCAGGATTTCCAGAAAAATATGAGATATACATTTCAATTTGATTTTTTGATACACAATTGACAATTTTTATAATATATATGTATGTAATAATTCAGACAGTCGTAGCCTAAAAAATATTGGTTGTTTATCTGAATTTCAAATTTAAATATTTTCTTGTATTTTTAATGGACAAACCTGTCAACCCTAACTATCAAAGTTCTCCTAGAATAGATTACAATAATTAAATATTTTAACCTCTAAATGCTTTACTCTTTTGAAACTATGAGCATTAAGCACAATTCTGTTAATATTTCCTGAGACTCACTCTATGATGTGCTATCTCATGGCCTTCAGAATATTTGGAAATGATTAAGTCCTATTGGGCAAAAAGAGAAAAGAAAGAAGAAAACTGATCATTGGAGTTAGGTTTATGCAAAGAAAGTGCAGTTTCCTTTTGTCTGTGGCAGCATTTTAATGAAACATGGTGAAAAAATGCTAAAATGATAAAGTTAAAATTCCATTTATCCCAGCTACTCAGGAGGCTGAGGCAGGAGAATTGCCTGAACCCAGGAGGCGGAGGTTGCAGTGAGCCGAGATTGCGCCATTGCACTCCAGCCTGGGTAACAAGAGCGAAACTCTGACTCAAAAAAAAAAAAAAAAATGCCATTTAAAGAATACTTAGTAGAATGCAATTAGTCAAGCCTAAATGTGTATGAGCCATTAGAATGTCATGCCTACTGGCACTATCTTTGTTCAAGGGCCCTGGGCCAGCTAGATAGTAACACTGTGATCTGGGGGAGAGCGTTGAGCGACACCAACAATGTGATGTAGCATCTGGGCTTTGGGTCACCTCAGCCTCCCGAGAGGGTAGAGAGTGAGATCAACCACTGGGGAGGTCAACACGGCTAATGTAATAGAACCCCAATAAAAAGTGGACACCAAGAGCTTAACCGGTTCAAAATATTCCATGTGTATTGTCACACATCAATTCCAAAAGTCATTACCACTGTCTACCACTCAATAGGACGTTTGGAACCCTCCTGAACTCTGCTTTATGCATTTCATCTTTTGGATTATTTTTATCTGTATCTTGCTTTCCCTGTTATAAATTGTAACCATGAATATAATAATTCTCAGTAAATTCTGTGAGTCCTAGCAAGTTATCAAAACAGAGGGAGGCTTTGAGAGTTCTCTAAACCTGCATTTGAAAATGAGTGTGTAGAGTCTCTTTCTTCAAACTTTGCAGTTGGTTAACTCTCACCCACCTCAATCCTGTTTTACCTATAATGGAATGTCAATTAGATAAGTTAAATAAAAAATAAAATAAAAAGCAAATAAACACAAAAAGGGAATGGATTGATTTTATACTGGTTATTTGTTGCTCATAATAAACCAGCTCAAAAAGCTGTGGCATAAAACAATGTGTTATCATCTGTGAGAGTTTGGTTAGTTGATTGGACTCGAATAGAAATCCCTTTCTGTCTCCATAAGGCTAGTTTAGGCTTATTCACAGCACAGTAAGCTCAATTGATGGAGACATTTTACATAGGGCTGACATTACCCCGGAGTAAACATTCTAAGATCACAGGAGAAGTTGCAAGGCTTCTTAAGACATAGACTTAAGTGTCACCCAGCATCAATTGTTCTGCATTTTGTTAGTAAAAAGCTAGTCATACTGCCATTTGCAGTTCAATGAAAATTGTCTACAAAAAGGTATAAATATTAGAAGGCATCATTTACTAGGTGACCATTTTAGAGAACAGAACAAAATATTCAGTGTGATATCAGGAAAATAATTACCCACCAGAAAGTAACAAAACACCAAGATTTTTAAAAATACATTTAATTATATTTTTTTAAAAAACAAAAACTGAGAAAGTATATAACTAGCTGATTTCCAATAAAAGAAATTTAAAATGAGTTCTATGGCCAGAAAGAAATTAATCCCAGAAGGAAGCTTGTGATACAAGTAGTAAGATAAGCAAAATGATTGTACATTTGTTGTCAAATCAAATAAGTATTGACTGAGTAAAACAAAGATAATATCTTATAGGCCTATAAGATTTAAACAATAAAAAAATAAGATAGATACAAATATTGGTAAACATTACCATGAAATTTTGAATAGAATATTTAGAATTAAATATACAGTGATTATATTTTTCTGGAGAAGAAAAATATATTTATTAACTTTAGAGTTTAATAAGTTATGTGTGTTTATCTAGGATATAATAAATTTAGAAAGTCAGAATATTATTTCTAAGCACTGAGAAAGAGAAATAGAATGTGAAATTCTGTTGAACCGATTTCAAAGTTGTCAAGAAAAGGAAGAATATAAGTTCAAAAGAAAGCATACAGAAAAATACAGACATTATTTTCATTCCAAATCAAAGATTATCAGCAAAAAATATTTCAACAGATTCATATTAAAACAATCCAAAATTAAAATTTAGCAGGAAAATACAAATAAAAAACAACTTGTATAACTATAATTCCTAATATAATTGACTTTAACAAGAGTTATTATTAGAGATAAAATGATCACGACAAACAGATTTGTTAAAAATTTTAATTTAGCAGAAAATTATAACAAATCAATAACATATGATTCATTAGAATAGCACCAAATTATATAACACATAAGTTAAAAATTAATATAATTATGGTAAGTAATAGATATGTAGTATGAAATTTTAACATGTTTGTAAGTGGTAGATTAAGTGTACAAAAAATAGTTAAATTTAAGGAATTATCTAACACTACAAGTTTGATCTAATGGACTATATGTAAAATTCCACTAAAAAGTTAACAAAACCAAAATTTTCAAGAACATACAATACATTAAGAAAAGTAATTTTTTAATATAAACTATGATTTTTTGAAATAATTATAAAATAATCTTCAAAGCCAGAAAAAGAAAGAATAAACATATAACTGTGAGAATTCATAGTACTAGAATCTCAATTTTTATGACATTAAAAAGTGTAAATCTTATTGTTTCTGTATGAAGAGTGGAAAATATGACATGAGCCATATTCTGAAGAAAATCTTACTAAGAATTAAACAATTAGAAATTTGTAAAAATTCAGATAAATCAGCAGCCACTGAAGACATTGAAAAAGTGATTAGGGAATCACCTAGTAAAATAGCTCTGGAATGAACATTTTCAAAAAATTACTGTAAACTTTCTAGAAGTACAAAATTCATATCATGATGTTTGTTGTCAAAGATAAAGTGAAAGGATGTCCTGCAATTTTGTGCTAAAATCAACAATGAACATTAAAAAACAAAAAGGATATGTTAATGACAGTAAGTTTCAGGTCGTTTTTGAAATTTGATTTATTAGTAGTAGCTACTGACAAGTATCACATAAAGAATAAAATGTTAGCCTCATTTGCTCTTACTAAATATGATATCTATCACTAACACATGTGGCTCTACAAATGACAGCAATTTCTATTCTTGCTATAAAAAATCTATTTTGAAATAACATAGATATAAACTCCTGTATAGCATCATCAGAATCAATTTCAAAACTACATAAAAAGAAAACAAATTTTCCAGAATGAGTAAGATGTCTTCACTCCAGGAATCAGTGAATGGTATTATCTTGAGAAATCTATTAACGTAATTTATCACATATATGGGAAACCATATATGACTCTAAAATGGTAGTATAAATTTAACAAGTATTCCTGATAAAGAACTTTTAAATTAGTAATAAAATTTTTCTTAAGTTGGTGAATAAATTTTTTCTTAATTTGATCAAAATATTCTGTCATAAACCAATAGCTAACATCATGTTTGATGGCAAAGCTCTGGTACGGCTACCATCGCCAGCACAGTTTCTTGTTTATATGTTATTTTGTTTTGTTTCATTTTAGAAATTCTTCCCAATGTAGAAAAACAGAAAAATCAAAATAAGTGGTTTAACTTTTGGAATAAGAGAAGTAGAAAAATTAATAGTATATTCATTAAAACTTGTGATGCACAAGTGATTTCGTTGCAAGATAAAACATGAAATAACTACAAATAGCTCTGACTGTAAAAATGTAGAATTCTCCTTTCAGTCATGGTATAGAAGAATCTTAAAGACATTTGTCTCATGATTTAAACAAATAAGTAAATAATAACTATACTATTTTATGTGGCTAACAAGCAGCAGTAGACACAAGAGGACCTTGAAAAACTTAATTTCAGTGAACAACGAACTATTCTTAGGTGAGTACCAGGGACAGTAACTTATACCTGGGGTAGACATTTGTGCTTAGACAGGTAAATTGAGAATTGGCCTTGCCATAGAGAATTCTTCCAGGAAAAAACATAAATCAACTTTATCTTGGATGAGGATAGAGGCAGTAAAAATGGAATAGAATTAAGAAGCGCCCAAATGCAAAAGCAAATCAACTGACTAAACCATTCTCCCCCTATCCCCGATGCACACAAACTCAGATGTCACCAAGAAAGTGCCATGGTGGGGGATATAGACTGAAAAATTGCGTAGCCTTGTGCATTCTTAGAGTAATCTCATGCCAGAGTTGAAATGTATGGTAAAGAAGAAAATATCTTAAATTGCTGCCCAACACCATCCAGCTGAAATACAAGTTAAGAGCAATACCATATATTGATAAGGGGTTGGAAGTTTGGGGTTGAGCACAGGTGAACTCACTCTAACTTCAACTCAATCTGAATTGGGGAAGAATAAGAATGATCATCAGTCACCCTAACTGCCAGGGGAAAGGGCTTGCAATAGTTTGGAAAATAAAACAAACAAAAATGTTATTATGCAATATTTCTAAATTGCAAACTACCACTGAATTTCATGAATTAAAATACAGTTATGTTATAATTTCAATATGTTAATACAAAGCATTTATGTAAACTTGGCTTCTCAAAAATGTCTTGTGGAGCTGAATGAAGAGTTGTTGGACCTTGAATGAATGTCAGTAATAGCCAGCCAGTGCAAGCCACAGGCCTGAGGTAGCAGTGGCCATGGGGAGAAACTCTGCTTGAGGAGGAGAGAGAGAGAAGGAATTTGTCTTGTGGGTTTGGTTCCAGCTCAGCCACAGCACTAGGTAGATTCTTAAGGTTTACAACTCAAGGCTCTGACTCCAAGATGGCATCTCTGAAACTGCCTGGAACCAGGCAGAACTTGTCACCCTGAAGGAAAGGACATAAGCCTAGCTGGCTTTGCTTCCTACTGATTGTAGAGCCCTGGGGCCTTGAGTGAACATAGATGGTAGCCAGGCAGTGGTTACTGCAGGCCTTGGGTGAGACCAAGTACCATGCTAGCTTCAGGTCTGACCCAGCACAATCCTAGTGATGGTGCCCACAGTGGTGTTTGTATTATCTCTGCCCCAGCTCCAGTCAGCTCAGCATAGAGAGACAGACTCCATTGGTCTGAGAGAAATTAAAAGAGAGAAAGAATCTCTGTCTAGTCATTCAGAGAATTCTTCCAGATTTTGTCCGAGACCATGAAGGTTGTATCTCTACAAGTCTGGAAGAGCCACGGTGTTAACAAGGCATGGGCTGCTCCCTAATGTAAACACAGCTGCAGAGACCAAAAACAGATTACAACACTCAAGTACTTTTTGAATACCTGGAAATCTTTCCTGAGGAAGATGGATACAAACAAGCTGAGACTGCAAGGACTACAATTAATAGTTAACTCTTCAATGCTAAGACACTGACAACCATCCACAAGCATTCAGACCATCCAGGAAAACATGACCTCATTGAACAAACTAAGGCACCAGGGACCAATCCTGGAGAGACAGATATATGTGACCTTTTTTAAGAAAACAAATTCAAAGTAGCTGTTTTGAGGAAACTCTACGACATCCAAAGAGCTTGATATAATTTAAAAGAATCAAGCAGAAATTCTGGAGGTGAAAATGCAATTGACATACTAAAGAATCCATGTGAATCTCTTATCAGCAGAATTGATCAAGCAGAAGAAATAATCGGTAATCTTGAAGACAGGCTATTTGAAAATACACAGCCAGAGAAGCCAAACATAAAATAATTTAAAAATTGAAACATGCTTGCAAGTTTTAGAAAATAGCCTCAGAGGGACAAATTCAGGAGTTTTGGGCCTTAAATGGGAGAGAAAGAGAGAGAGATGGAAGTGGAAACTTTATTCAAAGGGATAATTAACAGAGAGAACCTCTCAAATCTAGAAACATGTCAATATTCAAGTAAAAGAAGGTTTTAAAATACTAAGCAGATTTAACCCAAAGAAAACTATCGCAAGAGATTTAATAATCAAACTCCCAAAGATCAAGGATAAAGAAAGGATCCTAAAAGCATCAAGAGAAAGAAACAAACCAAATGCAATGGAGATTCATTACATCTGGTAGCAGATTTCTCAGTGGAAACCTTATAGTCTGGGAGAGACTGGCATAACATATTTTAATAGCTGAGGGAAAAAACAAAATCATTTATTCTAGAATAGTACATCCAGTGAAAATAACCTTCAAACATGAGGGAGAAATAAAGACTTTTCCAGACAAACGAAAGCTGAGGGATTCCATCAACACCAGATCTTCTTAAAAGAAAGTTATTGAATCTGACAGAAAAGGATTTAATGAGCAGTAAGAAATCAAGTGAAGATACAAAACTTACTGGGAATAGTAAGTACACAGAAAAAGAGACTATTGTAATACTCTAAACTGTAGTGTATAAACTACTCATATCTTAAGTAGAAAGATTAAAAAATAAACAAAAATAATAAGTACAACTTTTCAAGATATAGAGAGTACAATTAGATATAAACAGAAACAACAAAAAGTTATAAAGTGGAGGACAAAGTTAAAGTGTAGAAATTTTATTAGTGTTCTCATTAATTGTTTGTGTATGCAATCAGTGTTAAGTTGGTATCAGTTTAAAATAATGGGTTATAAGATATTATATGCAAGCCTCATGGTAACAAGAAAGAAGAAAAGACCAAAATCCATAAAACAAATAAGAAAATGGCAGGAGTAAGTCCTTACTTATCAATAATAACATTAATATAAATAGACTAAGCTCTCCAATCAAAAGACATACAGTGGTTAAACAAATTTATTTTTAAAAAAAAGACCCAATGATTTGTTATCTAAAAGAAACACTGCTTCAAAAGACACTCATAAACTGAAAATAATGGGATGAGAAAAGATATTTCAACAAATAGAAAACAAAGAATAGCAGGAATAGCTAAGAAAAAAATTCTATAAAGAGAGACAAAGAAGGTTTTTATATAATGATAAAAGGATCAACACAGCAAGAAGATATAACAATTGTAAACATATATGTACCCAACACTGGAGCATGCAGATATATAAAGCAAATGTTATTAGAGCTAAAGAAAGATATAGACCACAATACAGTAACAGCTGAAGAATTCAATACTCCCAATTTCAGCATTGGACAGATCTCTCAGACATAAAATTAACAAAGAAATATTAGACTTACTCTGGACTATAAACCAAATGGACATAATAGATATTTACAGAACATTTTATCCAATGCCTGCCCATGTTATGTCCTTGAGCTTATGAATCACTGTCAAAAATAGACATTTTAGGCCACAAAACAAGTCTTAAAACATTAAAACATTTAAATTATATTAAGTGTATCTTCTCTGACTACAATGGAATAAACTAGAAATCAATAACAAGAAAAATTTTGGAAGCTATGCAAACACATAGAAATTAAACCATATGCTTCTTGATGATCAGTGGGTCAATGAAGAAATGAAGAAGAAAAATAAAAAAAAGTAATGATAATGGCAACACAACATACCAATACCCATGGGATACAGCAAAAACAGTACAAAAAGGAATGCTTAAGTATAAGTACCTACATCAAAAAATTAGAAAAACATCAAATAAACAACCTAGCAATGCATCTTATAGATCTAGAAAAACAAGAGCAAACCAAAACCAAAATTGGTAGCAGAAAAGAAATAATAAATATCAGGACATAAATAAATTTGAAATGAGGAAAACAATATTAAAAATAAAATGAAAAGTTGGTTTTTTTGAAAAGATAAATAAAATTGGCAAATCTTTTGTCAGACTAAATAAAAAAAAAAGAGAGAAGACATAAACAAATAAAATCAGAGATGGAAAAGGAGACATTAAAACCAGTACCACAGAAATTCAAAGGTTCATTAAAGGCTGCTATGAGCAACTACATGCCAAGAAATTGGAAAATCTAGAAAAAAAAAAAGGATAAATTCCTAGACACATATAACCTACTAAGCTTGAACCACAAAGAAATCCAAAACCTGAACAGACCAATAACAAGCAATGAGATCGAAGCCATCATAATAATCTCCCAGGAAAGGAAAGCCCATTACCTTATGACCTCACTGCTAAGTTCTACCAAACAGATAAATAATTGTTATCAGTCATACTTAAACCATTCCAAAAAATATGGAAGGAGGGAATACTTTCAAACTCATTTTAGGAAACCAGTGAATGAGGTTAGCATTACCCTGATACCAAAACCAGACAAAGCCGTGTCAAATAAAGACTTCTACAGGCCAATATCCCTGATGAAAATTGATGCAAAAATCTTCAATAAAATACTACAAAACGAAATTCAACAACATATCAAAAAATCATTCATCATGACCAAGTGGAATTTATTCCAGGGATGCAAGGTTGGTTCAAAATATACAAGTCAGGCAATGTGATAAATCATTTCAACAGAATGAAGGACAAGAATCATATGATCAATTCAATTTCACTGAAAAAACATTTGACAAAATTCATTTATTCATGATCAAAAACTGTGTATAGAAGATACATACCTCCACACAATAAAAGTTATATATGACAGACCCACAGCTAGTATCTTGCTGAAAGCGGAAAATCTGAAAGCCTTTTTTCTAAGGTCTGGAACACAACAAGAATACCCACTTTTATCACTGTTATTCAACATAGTACTGGAAGTCCTAGCTAGAGCAATCAGACAAGAGAAAGAAATAAAGAGCTTCAAAATTGGAACGGAAGAAGTCAAATTATGTTTGTTTGCATATGATATGAGCTTATATTTGGAAAAACCTAAAGACTCCAGCAAAAATTATTAAACAAATTCAGTAAAGTTGGAGGATACAAAATCAGCGTACAAAAATGGTAGCATTTCTACATGCCAACAGCAAACAATCTGAAAAAGCAATCATAAAATAATCCCATTTACAATAGCTACAAATAAAGTAAGTACCTAGGAATTAATTTAACCGAAGAACCAAAAAATCTCTGTGATGACAACTGTAAACATTGGTAAAAGAAACTAAAAAAGTCACAAAAAAACTGAAAAACTATTGCATGTTCATGAATTGAAATAATGAATATTGTTAAAATGCTCATTCTACCTAAAGCAATCTGCAGATTCTATGCAATCCCTATCAAAATACAAATAACATTATTCACAGAAATATAAAAAATAATCTTAGAATTTATATGGAACCACAAAAGATCCAGAATAGTCAAAGCTATCCTGAGCCAAAGGAACAAAACCAGAAGAATCACATTACTTGATTTCAAATTATACCCCAGAATTACAGTAACCAAAACAGCAGAGTACTGGCATGAAAATGGACACGCAGATCAAAGAAGCATAATGATATGCCTAGAAGCAAATTCATACATCTACAGTGAACTCACTTTTGACAAAGGGGCCAGGAACCTACACCAGAGAAAAGACAGTCTCTTCACGGAATGGTGCTGGAACAAAATGGATATCCATATGCACGAGAGTGAAACTGGACCTTTATTTCTTGCCATGTACAGAAATCAAATGAAAGTGAATTAAAGACTTACATCTAAGACCCAAAACTATAAAACTACTCAAAGAAAACATTGGGAAAATTATCCAGGACATTGGACTGGGCAAGAATTTCTTGAGCAGTACCCCACAACCACAAGCAACCAAAGCAAAAATGAACAAATGAGAGCACATCAAGTTAAAACCTTCTGCACAGCAAAGGATACAATCAATAAAGTGAAGAGACAATACATAGAATTGGAAAATAGTATTTGCAAACTACACAACTGACAAGGAATGAAAAATCAACATGTATAAGAAGCTTAAACAGCTGTATAGGGAAAAATCTAATAATCCAATTTAAAATGAGCAAAATATCTGAATGGACATTTCTTGAAAGAAGACATACAAAAGGCAAACAGGCATATAAAAAGGTGTTCAGCATCATTACGAAAGAAATACAAGTTAAAACTACAGTGAAATTTCTTGTCACCCCAGTTTAAATGGCTTTTCCTCAATAGGCAATAATAAATGCTGGCAAAAATACGGAGAAAGGGGAACACTCATACACTGTTGGTAGGAATGCAAATTAGTACAGCCACTCTGGAGAACAGTTTGGAGGTTCCTCAAAAACTAAAAATTGAGCTACTATATGATCCAGCAATCCCAGGGTTAGCTATATACTCTGAAGAAAGGAACACAGTATATCAAAGAGATATGTGCACTCTGGTGTTTGTTGCAACTCTATTTGCAATAGACAAGATGGAAGCAAACCTAATGTCATTCAAAACATGTATAAAGAAAATGTAGTACATATACACAATGGAGTACTATTCAGCCATAAAAAAATGAGATACTGTCATTTGCAAAAACATGAATGGAACTAGAGGTCATTAAGTGAAATAAACCAGGCACAGAAAGACAAATTTCATATGTTCTCATCTATTTGTGTGTGCTTAAGAAAAAAATGAACTCATGAAGATAGAAACTAGCAGAATGGTTACCAAAGGCTGGGAAGGGTAGAAGGCTGTCAATAAGGGGATTGTTAATTGGGGCAAAAATATAATTAGAATAAATCAGATCAAGTATTTGACAGCACAACAGTGTGACTACATTCAACAATTTATTGTGCCTTTAAAAATAACTGAAAAAATATAATCAGATTGTTTGTAACAAAAAGAAAGGATAAATGCTTGAGGTGATGGATACCTAATTGACTCTATTGTGATTTTTATGCATTTATGCCTGTTTCAATCGATCTCATGTATCCCATACACTTAATATGTACCCTCAAAATTTAAAAATTAAAAAAAGTCTTGTGGGCAGAAACATTAAAAAAAAGAAATTTATTTTTAAAGTTCTAGGTTTATTCACAAAGACACATTGATAATTTTGGTTTTGTAAAATTTCTAACTGGAATATTAAAATTCTAAACCAGATTAATTTAGGAATCTTAACTTATTGATGAAAAAATTATGTTTTATTTTTTCTAGAAACTGCTATTACTGAGTTTTCTGTAAGTGCCCCTTTCCTGTCTGACATATCCTTTAACAATATATTTTCCTTAGCCCATAAATGTTTTGTTGTTTTGGTTATTCAGAATGTCTTATTTCAGTAATTAGAACTTGGTCTTGTTTATTTAAATACTTTAATTTTATATTTTATTCAAAACATTCAATTTCTCTGTCCCAGAGATGTTAGTCTAAGAGCTTCAGCTGTGGGGGTTAGAGAGGGCAGTGGTCTCTCCTTTCACAGGAGGCTCTTTCCAACATCTTACTCTCATCTTGGTGCAACATGTAGACAGAGCAAAGACATTTTTTTATGCACTTAGCCTTGTGGGCTAGGACAATGTGAGTAGCCCCAAACCCTACATATCAGTGATTGTGAGGATGCTTTACTGCTGCTATTTTTCACTGGTTCTTTGCCTTGCACTGAACAAAGACCTAAATTGTTTACGTCTTTGTTTCTTCTGTATTTTGTGTGTCCTAATGTCATCTCACTCTTGATGTGCATTTTTTGGTTTCTTAACGAACTGGTTTCTCTCCTTGTATGATCTCCTGCATAGACCAACCATCTGAAATGCAACTTCTTTTCTTCCTCATGCCAAACCTTGCCTCTAGCGCTACACCTTACAGCCTTGTGCAGTTAGGATATTCTCCCAGTTGGTGGCCCATTTAGAGGAATTGGAAAGAATGCTTAAGCCCCAGGAATCATCCAAACAGTCAATGAGACCCAAAAGGAGGGACTTACCATTGCTCTGTTAATTAGAGAGTATCTAGGCTTTAATTTCCACTTCTACCTCCTCTTCTTTGACTCCTTTGTGCTTTTTTTTAAAATTTCATTTCAGGTTTTGATGTACATGTGAAGAACATGCAAGATTGTTGCATAGGTACACACATGGCAGTGTGATTTGCTGCCTTCCTCCCCATTACCTATATCTGGCATTTCTCCCTACGCTATCTCTCCCCACCTCCCCACCCCCTGCTACCCCTCCCCTATTTCCCCCCTACAGAAGCCAGTATGTGATGCTCCCCTTCCTTTGTCCATGTGTTCTCATTGTTCAAC